>NC_056741.1:1329100885-1329235885 GCF_019279795.1 Protopterus annectens | reverse complement strand
AATGCATCTGTATATCCTGGAATAAATGAATATATATCGGTAAAGCCCCTGCTATAAATTAAAGTAAAATAAAATAAAATAAAACAAAATATACAACCTTCACACACAAGATTACCTTTTAGAGCATGTGTAAATAAGTATAGAGTGGTTGTACGTTTTTATTAGAATTTTTATACAAGGTTTTTTATACAAGTATTTTGTACATAAGTATATTTTAGATAGCATTTGTTCATGTAACAAACAATTTTTTAAAAAAAGTACCAGCATGTATATGAATTTCAGTATGAAAGGGGGTGAATAAAAAGTAGCACTAGCACTTTAAATAAGCATTATGTCTTGTGGGATTCAAACCATGTGATGGGAGATGGGATTATAAAATCAACTGTTTAAGTTTGAATTTTTGTTCTGAAGAAGTCTTGGATGTAAGATGAAAGCACTTAACTTTTATTTTATACAATAAACTTTGTGATCTGTGGAGAGATTTGGAAGTGCTGGTACATAATTCGTTGATGCTGTGTCACTAGAACTTAACATATTACTGTGTTTATTGGTGGACTGTTCTTTATATATATATATATATATATATATATATATAGAGAGAGAGAGAGAGAGAGAGAGAGAGAGCTATATACATATATATATATATATATATATATATATATATATATATATATATATATATATACTGCGGTGGTAGTGCTGCGGTAGCATTGTCGCCTCACACTTAGATGTTGCCCGTTCAATTCTTAGTTAGAGCGTCTTCTGTGTGGCGACATGCCTGAATGGGTGTTCCTTCGTTGAAGGTTGTGCATTAGGCCCGGCAAGCCAGCACGTAAAACTCTACTGCCAATCATTAGCGGACCGGAGTTCCGTTGTGGCGACCCCTAACCGGGAAAAGCCGAAAGACACAAACAAACAATATATATTGAGAGAGAGAGAGAAAGAAAGAGATATGCATATTGGTAAACTTCAAATTAATGACAACCCATATGAATGAATCCCACATTACCAAGACAACTTTCCTGAAACTACATAAGAACCACGCCATCAAGTTGTCTTCTTTCGAAAAACAAAGTGAAAACCTTCTGGTATGCTTGTGCTTTAAAATAAGTCACCCTAAACTGCAATCACACCGTCTCAGTAATGACACTTCCCATACCTCTTCATGAACTTGAAGAAACATTAGTGCAATCTCATTTTTTAATAATATTCCATATTTAGAACTGTTGCTACAGCTGTAATGAAATCTAAACAGGTGTAGTCATTTCTGTATTCCAATATAGATTGAAACTAATAGTGACACTGCAGTAATTTTCTATTCTTTGGTGACAGAGGGTAGCCAGAATTCATACAAACTCTAACTTCATCCACTCTGTTCTGTTCCGCACTATGTCTTTGTATTAGAAATGTACCTCGTAGACCGGTCTGCACTGAAGTAGGTATAGCCTCAGTAATTCATAGGTGACACGAGCATATTGTAGTAAGGAAAAGACTGCAATTATTGTTTTTCCTTCGTTTTTGCAGGGGGGCAAGTCCCCCTGCATCCCCCATGAGGGGGGCTTTGCCCCTCACCCCCCCACAAATGAAATATACCAACTCTGAGATCGCACTACCTTGAGGAAAAGGGCATTTGTATATCTATTTTTACAGTGCTGCAACTGACTACATATCAGCAACTTATTTTCGCTAATATGAGAGTCAGCCTTTTAAATTTCTGGCCTAATGCAGTTTCAGCAAAATCGTCTCATTAATGTGGGATTCATTCATATGGACTTTCATTCCTTTGACGTAGACCCATATATATATATATATATATATATATATATATATATATATATATATGTTGTATATAGCTACAGAAATTGATATAGACAGATAGTAAAATACAGTACTAAAGCCTTAGATAAAATAGCTGTTCTAGGTATTACAGTAAAGTACAAAACACTTTTTCTTCTACATCTTAAAGAATTTAGCTGTGCTAGCCATACTAGGCTATCTTCCCTAGGGCATTTATAAGGCTAGCCAGAATGTGTTTGGCTTTCGCCACCCATTTTAAATTTATTTTGCTAGATTCCTCTTGAAGAAAGTCAATGAGGGACTCTGCCTAACCTGGACTGGGATTTTATTCCAGAGTGAAGGGAGCCTCTGGGTTATGAATCTGTCCCTCCAGCATGTCCTATTTATTTCAGTGCTGAGGTTCAAGTCCCTCGAGCGTGTAGCTCGATGGGATTTGGATTTTCTGAGGTGCAGCATGTCCATTAATTCTGGGTTGGACATGGCTTTATACGTCAGGCACAGATTGCCTCTGAAAAGGCGGTATGCCACTGAGTAGAGCTGGAGTTTCTTTAACCGGGCAGCAACCGGGCAGCATATGGCATCTGTTTGAGCCCTTTGAGCCTCTTGGTGAGGTACTTTTGGGGTCTTTCCAGTTGCTGCAGGTGTCTGGTAAGGTACATCCCAAAAGGGGCATTGTACTCAATTATGGGCCTGATGAGGGATGAGTAAAGAAGCACGATGACCCCCCCTGATCTAGATGTGAATCCCTTCATGATTAGGTGGGCTATATAAAATGTTTTTCTAACCACGTGGTTGTCAAATGAGAGATTGCTATTAACTTGGGTCCCCAGGTCCCTAATTACTTCTTCTGTACTTAATGGAGTACCACCTATGTGGTAATTTGTGGGCACTTTGTTTTTGCCAAAGGGAATGACTATACACTTTTTGGCATTTAGCTTGAGGCCATGGCTCTGGTACCAGTTGTCTGTTTCTATGAGACCCTTTTGGAGGATGCTTGTGTTGGCTGGAGAGTCGATTATGGCGCCCAGTTTGCAGTCATCTGCGTACTTGGTCAGCCACAGTCCTTCCGTGTTGGCCTGTACCACCGAGAAATATATATCGAATAAGAGAGGTCCCAGGACTGAGCCTTGTGGAACACCACTTGTAACTGGTTTGGAGTCTGACATGGCTCCAGCAATTCTAACCATGTGGGTTCTGTCCTTGAGCCAGTTTGCAATCCATCTAGTGACACAGGGGTTTATATTTGAGCTGGTGAGCTTATCTATAATGCCCGAGTGGGGTATTGTATCGAAGGCTTTTGCGAGGTACAGGTAGGCTGTGTTTACCACCTTCCCCTCGTCAATGGCCTTGGTGACTGTTTCAAAGAAATCAACCAGGTTTAAGAGGCAGGATCTGCCCTTAACAAAGCCAAACTGGGTAGGATTCAGTGTCTGTAGGTCCCCAATATCTTTATTTATGAGGTCCATGATGATCCTTTCCATAGCTTTGCAGACCAAGCTAGTCAGGCTTATGGGGCGATAGTTTCCAGGATCCGTTGAGGCACCACCTTTATGGAGAGGGACCACTGTTGCTGTACGCCACTCTTTGGGCACATATCCTGTAGTAAGGCTGAGATTGAACAGTAGTTTTATGTTTGGGTTTAGCTCTTCTTGGAGTTCATGTAGGACGCAGCCCGGGACACCGTCTGGTTCCATTGATGCTGTGTTTTTTTGCTTTGGAGAGGGCGGCTCTTACCTGAGCATCTGAGATGTCAGGGGGGCAGCACTCTGCTGGGATAGATATTTGCCCTTTTGGTGGGGAGGGGGGGGAGAAGTTTGCGCTGAACCTGTCAGCTAGGATGTTGGCAATGTCTGTGGGTTCAGTGTATTTTTTGTTATTTTGGACTAATTCTGAGCATATCTGGGAATTACCACCCAGGTTCCTACCATAACTAAAGAAAGCCTTGTGATTATCCTTAGTGTCCTGTGCAATTTTTCTCTCGAAGCTGGCCTTAGACAATTTTATGAGTGCCCATAGTTTTTTTGCTAATACTGATCAATGATGCCTTCCCTTTTTGGGATTTTGCTCTATCATTTAGTAGCTTCCTCCTTCTATTGTATAGTTTGTTTATGGCTGGGGTCCACCAGACAGGATGTCTGCCTTTGGAGGATTGGGTCTTGGTTTTATTTGGGATTGCATGATCCATGCATTCCTGAAGGTGTTCATAGAATGCATTTATAAAGGATTCTGTGGTCTGGGCAGATTTTCCACAAGCCCGGGGGCTTTGAAGGATTCCACCTCAGTTTTGAGGAGTGTGAAATTTGCTTTAGAGAAGTTTTTCACTGTGGTTTTCTGGGCAGGCGGTGGGGTCGGGATGTGAATATCCAGTGAGATTAGTTTATGGTCTGATCTTACCAGTGAGGGATACACTTCTGGTCTGGAGCATAGAGTCCCCATGTTGGTGATGATCAGGTCCAGTATGTTTTCCCCTCTTGAGGGAGTGGTAACAAGTTGTTCCATAGCATTTGAGTTTATAAATTCTAGGAACCTTTGGGCTAGGGTGTTGGAGCTAGAGTAATGCTCCCAATCTATGTTTGGGTAGTTGAAGTCGCCCAATATAATGGTGTTTGGAGAGACCTTCATATTTTCCAGTGTACTCAGGAAGGCCGAGTGGGGTTCCTGGGTTTGGGAGGGTGGTCTGTAGCAGGCTATAAACTGGAAGGCAGTTTTACCCACTGTTAGTTGCACATGGATAGTCTCTGATGCTTCGTGCTTTGCCACCAACCTGGAGGTATGGGTATCTTTGATGAATATCGATACTCCCCCTCCTTTTGTAGTTCAGTCCAAGTTTTGGGGCCGAAAAGCATGGTATGAGGTATAACCTGGTAGTGCTGGGGTGCTCTCGGGAGCCCTGAACCAGGTTTCTGTTACTGCACAGATATCGATGTTCTTCATGCTAAGGAGAGTTTCGAGTGTGTGCATCTTGAGGTTTAGACTTCTGGCGTTGAGTAAAATTACTCTTAGTTTCTTATCCCTTGTGATACCTATGGAGGTGGGTTTGTCTTTTGAGCCTTGCCTAAAAAAGGCACTATGGGGCTAGCAAGAGCCATTGCCAATATCCGAAAGCCCAGGGGTGACAGGTGCAAGCCGTCCCTAGTGAAGCATCGTGGCTTGTCGAGCATATCATCCCAAGCTGACAGGCATGGGATCCCCTTTGAATGACACCAGTACTTAAGCCAGTTGTTGAAATTGATCATCTTGTCTTCATATTGTGGCATCATTCTTGGTGAGGGTAAGATGCTACTCAAGGTCAGGGTCATACCGGCCTGGGCTACAAGCTCAGAGAGCTCCTTTATGTCTCTTTTCATGTAGTCCAGGGAGGTATGTCTCAGGTCATTCACACCAGCATGGACAATGACTGAGTCATATTTGTACTTGCCTTGGAGTGACCTGAGTGCTTGTGTTATGTGGCAGATCCTAGCGCCCGACAGACTGCTCACCATGACCCTCTCCTTGTTCAGCCTGGTGAGCGGGACGTCAGTGTGCCTGACAATACAGTCACCTATTACAAGTGTATCAGGTGTGTTGTTTAGTCTTAAGGGCTGTGACTGTTCGGCACACTGGCTTTGTGAGATATGTGTTGCACGTGTTTTGTTTTGGGGTAGCGGTTGCTTGGGTGTCTGCTTTGGAGGTCTCTGCTGCTTAGGCAGATCTTTATTTAGAGCCTCCGGGTATGTTTTTGTGTGATTATGTGTTTGGTTTGCTGTCATGGTAGGTCTATGTGAGACTGGAATTGTAGTGAGTGTGGTTTCCTTCTCCTCCTGACTGGTTATGCCAGTACTGAGTTGAGAGAGCTTAGCCTCCAGTTTGGCTATATGGTTGCATCTCTCACATGTGTTGGAATTTGTTGGGAGGAGGAGAGGGTTGTCCAAAATCACTACATAAAACATTGTAAAAAGTACCCCAATACTAGAAAAAATATTAAGTAGTATATAATAACAGTAATCATACATCTAGATATAAGCTACAAAATTTTGCAAAACACATATGAAAACTAAATAAAAATAACAGTTCCTAAAACATTCAGACTCAATACTATAAAATCTCAAAAAGAAAATGCAACAGAAAACTGCATTACAAAAATATGTCAGCTGTGTGGCTCAGAGGTATGGAGCCCTGGTAAAGATCTGCATGACTCAAGTGTGGGTAGTACCCTGGGCATAGGATGAGTCAACCAGAAATAAAGTGTTGCCTGCTCACTCCCTCTCAATGAAGAGGTTCAGGGTCTGGTCACGGGGTGTTTCTTTCACTAATGAGTCTTCACTGTTGACCACGGGCCTAGCAAGAGCCATCTACTTGAGAAGAGGGGTTGAATGAGCTGTTATACAATTTATGGAAGCGGGTAATATCTCTCCATCACTGAGCACTTGGGTAGCAAGCAAGGGGCCGCTAGGGCTCTATAAGTGACTGCCCACACAATGACCATTCTAAGACTGTCGCTCATCATGTCGGTGCGAATGGGACCCACTTTTTTTTTTTTTTAACATCTTTATTAAATCATCATATTTTAACTTGCAACATAAGCTCACTTACTTTAATGGAACAGAAAACAGTTAGTGATAACAGTTCCATTATGGTTGTTAAGCAGTACAGGTGTATGTTTTTTTTAACAATTTACTTTCACTCCAGCATTACATAAAATTGCTTAATTCTTGCCTTCCCTTATACCTCAGGTCTTCTCATGTGCATTATTCCTCATGTATTTCTCCCACAAATTCAATTTACTTCTATATAATTTGCTACTCTCCTTTTCTAAATATCCCATCTAAAGTTATTTTATCTCCTTTACAATATGCAAAACTTCTATTACTGTTAGTTTAGATTTTGGTTTCCATTTTTTGGTAATTGTTTTTTGGCACCCAACAATATTACATTTAGTAAAGGTACAGTATATTTAGGCAATTGAGATCCTATAACCAAACTCAAAAGAATCCCTTCCTTGGACTTACAAGCTGGCTATACATTGAGAAACAACTTGTTTCTAGCTCTCTCAGTGTGAAAATAGGAACTCAGCAGAGGAGGCCAGTAGACTTGTGTTTATGGGTACATTTCAGTAACTGTGTAGTATGTGCACTATCTGGATGCCAGGAATAAAAAAATACAGAAGACCTACAAAAAAACAGCTACAAAAAGTGAGGAAGAAACACTGACTGGGGAAAGTTCTGTAGCTGTTCAGCACAAAGCAATGCAACCTTCAGATATGACTTCCAGTAACCTATACGAATATATAAGACAACTGCATACAGACCTGGTTAAAATAAACAAAACACTGATGGAGTATATCAACAAACAACAAAAGGCTGGAAAAAAATGGAAGAAGCTTTAAACAGATATTAAGATTAGGTGATAAAGCTGCAAACATCAGAGGTCGAAATGAAGAAAAGGCTGGCTGAATACAAAACTGCTCAGGAAGAGATGTTTCAAAAAATAATAGAATTAGAGGACAGAGCACATAGGGAAAACCTGAGATTTTCAGCTTTACCAAAGGAAGGAACAGACTGCATTAATTTTATGAAAGCACAAATAAGCAACTGGACTGGTATTCCACAACAGAAGTTGTTAGTTGAAAGGGCGCATTGTGTGTATGTTTCAAACCTAGGTGTAAGAAAGCAACCTAGACCTTTGACAGTAAAGATGCAATTCTACCAGCAGAAGGAGTTGATTCTATCAAAACTGTGGCAGAAGGACAAAATATTAAAAGTGGGAGACAGCAGAGTATTTGTGGAGAATGATTACTCATTGTACACCAGGCAGAACAGAAGTAATTTCATTCCACTATTCAGGGCATGTCAAGACGCAGGTGTGAGATTCAAACTGCTATATCCAGCTGTCTTTAAGGTATTCTTCCCTGGAGGGACAAAAATCATTTTTTGATGAAGTGCATGCTAAGGAGGATATACAAAAGTTTGCCCAACAAAAAGTGAGCTGTGAAACAGAAGGATATTCTACTTCTTGTTCTTCTGGTAATAAAGACCAAAGAGAGACTGTACCTGTGAAACCTTTTCCAATATTTCAATGGAAAATGATGGAGAGAAGGAAGGGAGCATGAGAGTTGACTAGAAGAATTGATAGTACATTGGAAAGGAAGCAGAGACAGGATTTGGGTGACAGAGAACAGTAATAAAACCAGTAACTTATTGTGGGATTACAATGCAATAAATATATATTTGTGAAATATGACAGAACAAGAAAATCTGGAAATACTGGACTTTTTCAACATTTTTTGGACTTGTGGGGGACTCTAAAGTATATGCCCTACTTCATGTCATTAATGTTTGAAAAATACTTTGGGGAGGGGAGAAAGCTAACTGTAAGTAAAAAAAAAAGTATTTTCTTAATAGTACTGTATTTGTGGTGTATGGTTTTCTGTGCATGTTATTTTAAGTGTAATGGGGATTGTAAACAGGTGCTGTTGTTTTTTTTCATTTTCTCCCCTCTTCTCTCTTTCTTCTTGTACAGTTTTGAGAAATATAGGCAATGCAATGTAAAAAAGAGCCTGGTTAAAAAGGCATGACAAAGTTAAAATTAATGTGCTTTTTTCTCATTCTTGCATGAGGAAATGACTAGATTAAGGACCTTAGACTGATTAGTTTTAAGAGAGAGCAAGTAAATGAAAAAGAATATTGAATATTATGAGCCTTTTTTTAGCAAATGCATGTATACTTAGTAGCAATTCTACAGCTGGTCTTCCTGTTTCCATTAAAACAATCTGATAAAGAGAAACTGGCTGATTCTCATGTCTCCATGGAGACAATCTGATAAAGAGAAACTGGAGACAGTCTGGTGGAAGGGGCTTGACTGAGGGAAAAAGAAAAGAGAAATTGGCTAGGATGTGATGTTCTCTGAAAGCAATCAGGGTTTTTCCCAGCTGGGAGAGCTTTAAAGATAAGACAAAACAAATTAGACTTGAAGGGAAGTTTTCTCAGTTTTTTTTTAAATGCAATTGGGATACTAATATAAACAGCTCCTTTTGTTTTTTTTATTTTTCTTTTTCTTCTCTCTTTATCTTTTTTCAGTTTTAAGAAATGTAGGCAATGAAAAAAGGAGGATGAGAAGAGGAGAGAGAGGAAACATATGGTTAAGAGAGTATGACAAAAGAAAAATCAGTGTGCTTTTTCCCACGCTTGCATAGGGAAATGAATGGATTAAGACCCTAGGTGCTATACATTGACAAGTTTATTACAAAGCATGTAAATGAAAAAGAATTTTGAGTATTATAAGTTTTTTCTTCTGGCAAACAAGGCATCCTCAGTCATTTTGTGTCTGGTTTGCATGTCACTAGAAGACAATTTGATGAAGAGAAATGGCATGAAGAAACTATTTACTGAAAGCATTCAAGTGTCTTCTCAGCTGGGAGAGCTATAAAGATAGACAAATTGAAATAGCACTTACTAATAGGACATGGTGTATCATATGTCTTAGTATAACTTAGGGTGAGTGGGACACTGACATAATGGTTAAGGTGTTTGCCTTACAAACACAAGATGCAGGGTTTGATTCTCACATGGAGTAATTGGCTAGGCTTAAAATGGCCCACAAGGGCAATTAGCTTAGTACTAATTTATGAACTAACCTTTCTTTTTGGTTAACTCTAGCTTGCCTGTGTGGCTATCAACTTATAACTATATTAGGAAGGAAAAAATTTAATATTTGAAACTGACTGCGATGGTGGTGCTGCAGTAGCATTGTCGCCTCACAGTAAGACGTTGTCCTGTTCAATTCTCAGCTAGAGTGTCTTCTGTGTGGAGACATGCATGAATGGGCATACCTTCATTGAAGGTTGTGCGGCAGGGCTGGCAACTCGGCACGTAAAAATCTAAAAAGACACAACAACATAGTTTTGTGTGTTAATAACTTGATAGGCTTTAGTGGGGTTGGGGGTTTGTTTGTTCTGTTTTAGGGCTTTCAAAAAAAAAAAAAAAGTTATGTAAGATGTGGCATAGGCTCAAATGGATATGAAAAGAAACAACAGTATAAAAGACCAACCTGCCGAGCAGTATATGCATATGACATAAAAGTTGGAACTAGACATTTAACATAAAAGCAGTGATACATAAAAGGTGGTAATAATAACTATATAAGAAAATTATGTTTTCTGTAATGTTTTTCACTCTGAATGGTCTTACAGATAAATATAAAAAAGAAAAAGTAGTGAACTATATTAAAAAATGTAGAGTGCAAATAGCTATCCTACAAAAGACACACTTGGAAAGAACAGAGCATGTGAATTTGATAAAGACAGGTTTTCAGGATGGTTATTCAGCAGAATACTTGGGACAAAGGAAAAGAGGAGTACTTATATTAATTGCAAGAGGAGCTCTAATAGTGATAGAAGAGGGAAAAAAAAGATAATAATGGAAGATACATAGTACTAAGGGGCTACTGGCTAGGGAGGAGGATTACACTGGCATGCATTCACATTCAACCTAAAACTGCTATAATGGAGCTTAAGAAAATTCTGGGAGAAATAATCAGTTTTCAGCAAGGAATATTACTTGAAGGTGGAGACTGGAATTTGGTTTGCAACAGTGAAGATGTGTCTGGGGGACAAGAAGGGAAAATAAAACAAAGGAGAGTAGATTTTTGAAGAATTTTATGAAAATGTTTGCATGGAAGATGTGCATTCAGTACTAGGAGTTCAGAGTGAATTTGCATATTATTCTCCAAGGTGCAAAATGCGGGCTAGGATGGATAGAATTTACATCTCCCAGGAACATGTGCATGTAATTGAAGATCTTGAAATGCAACCAATAACTATTTCAGAGTATGCGCCAATAATAACTAAAATAAAAACGCAAGGTAATGAAATAAAAATGAGACATTGGTGCTTTCCCACCTATCGGTTGAAAAGAGAGGGTTTTTCCCAGCTGGGAGAGCTTTAAAGATAAGACATAACAAATTAGACTTGAAGGGAAGTTTTCTCAGTGTTTTTTTTAAATGCAATGGGGATACTAATATAAACAGCTCCTTTTGTTTTTTTTATTTTTCCTTTTTCTTCTCTCTTTATCTTTTTTCAGTTTTAAGAAATGTAGGCAATGAAAAAAGGAGGATGAGAAGAGGAGAGAGAGGAAACATATGGTTAAGAGAGTATGACAAAAAAAAATCAGTGTGCTTTTTCCCACGCTTGCATAGGGAAATTAATGGATTAAGACCCTAGGTGCTATACATTGACAAGTTTATTACAAAGCATGTAAATGAAAAAGAATTTTGAGTATTATAAGTTTTTTCTTCTGGCAAACAAGGCATCCTCAGTCATTTTGTGTCTGGTTTGCATGTCACTAGAAGACAATTTGATGAAGAGAAATGGCTTGAAGAAACTATTTACTGAAAGCATTCAAGTGTCTTCTCAGCTGGGAGAGCTATAAAGATAGACAAATTGAAATAGCACTTACTAATAGGACATGGTGTATTATATGTCTTAGTATAACTTAGGGTGGGTGGGACACTGGCATAATGGTTAAGGTGTTTGCCTTACAAACACAAGATGCAGGGTTTGATTCTCACATGGAGTAATTGGCTAGGCTTAAAATGGCCCACAAGGGCAATTAGCTTAGTACTAATTTATGAACTAACCTTTCTTTTTGGTTAACTCTAGCTTGCCTGTGTGGCTATCAACTTATAACTATATTAGGAAGGAAAAAATTTAATATTTGAAACTGACTGTGGTGGTGGTGCTGCAGTAGCATTGTCGCCTCACAGTAAGACGTTGTCCTGTTCAATTCTCAGCTAGAGCGTCTTTTGTGTGGAGACATGCATGAATGGGCATACCTTCATTGAAGGTTGTGCGGCAGGGCTGGCAACCCGGCACGTAAAAATCTAAAAAGACACAACAACATAGTTTTGTGTGTTAATAACTTGATAGGCTTTAGTGGGGTTGGGGGTTTGTTTGTTCTGTTTTAGGGCTTTCAAAAAAAAAAAAAAAGTTATGTAAGATGTGGCATAGGCTCAAATGGATATGAAAAGAAACAACAGTATAAAAGACCAACCTGCCGAGCAGTATATGCATGTGACATAAAAGTTGGAACTAGACATTTAACATAAAAGCAGTGATACATAAAAGGTGGTAATAATAACTATATAAGAAAAGTATGTTTTCTGTAATGTTTTTCACTCTGAATGGTCTTACAGATAAATATAAAAAAGAAAAAGTAGTGAACTATATTAAAAAATGTAGAGTGCAAATAGCTATCCTACAAAAGACACACTTGGAAAGAACAGAGCATGTGAATTTGATAAAGACAGGTTTTCAGGATGGTTATTCAGCAGAATACTTGGGACAAAGGAAAAGAGGAGTACTTATATTAATTGCAAGAGGAGCTCTAATAGTGATAGAAGAGGGAAAAAAAAGATAATAATGGAAGATACATAGTACTAAGGGGCTACTGGCTAGGGAGGAGGATTACACTGGCATGCATTCACATTCAACCTAAAACTGCTATAATGGAGCTTAAGAAAATTCTGGGAGAAATAATCAGTTTTCAGCAAGGAATATTACTTGAAGGTGGAGACTAGAATTTGGTTTGCAACAGTGA
Organism: Protopterus annectens; assembly: GCF_019279795.1. Taxonomy (NCBI): domain Eukaryota; kingdom Metazoa; phylum Chordata; order Ceratodontiformes; family Protopteridae; genus Protopterus; species Protopterus annectens. Next base: position 1,329,223,517 of record NC_056741.1, on the reverse strand, counting down.
AGATGTGTCTGGGGGTCAAGAAGGGAAAATAAAACAAAGGAGAGTAGATTTTTGAAGAATTTTATGAAAATGTTTGCATGGAAGATGTGCATTCAGTACTAGGAGTTCAGAGTGAATTTACATATTATTCTCCAGGGTGCAAAAAGTGGGCTAGGATGGATAGAATTTACATCTCCCAGGAACATGTGCATGTAATTGAAGATCTTGAAATGCAACCAATAACTATTTCAGAGTATGCGCCAATAATAACTAAAATAAAAACGCAAGGTAATGAAATAAAAATGAGACATTGGTGCTTTCCCACCTATCGGTTGAAAAGAGAGGAATTTAAGGAATGGGTTTTGGAATTAATTCAGGAGCTACTAGAGAAGATAGAAATTTCTTCTGAAAATATAGCTAGAGTGTGGGATAAAATTAAAGTGGAGTTTAAAACCAGGGTGGAAATAAAGGAAAGGAAGATATGGTTAAGAAGTAGCAAGAATTATTTAGAGAGACTGACAAATGTTAAAGTATTGCAAAACGGGGAATCTCTCAGAACAAGAAAAGGAGCAATTGCAGAATGCTGAACAGAAAATAAGGGAGATAGGAAATTCACCCAGGGATCATGTCAGTTGCCCTGCTAGACAAGGGTCCAGGGAAGTAAATACTGTGGAAAGAAATAGCCAGGGAATTGTTATGGCTAGGCTTGTACAGGCCCTAGGCCTGATAGCCTAGTACCAACCTATGAATATGCATGAGTTTAGAAAGACTAGTGTTAATAAATTGTTTTTGATAATAATTCTAGAGCACAAAAACTTTTAGCACAATGACTCTGGCAAAAGAAAGAGGAAAGGGATGTCACCAAGCTTAGGGAGCCTATAACAAGGAAGATAACAAGCGATCCTGTGGAAGTATTAGAAATATTCTGGAAATTTTATGGAAGTTTGCATAAAGCAGAGTAATATGAAAATCAAGAAAGGTACAAATGGAAATGTTTATGGAAGAATTAAATACGCTAAGGTTAAAGGTAGATGAGGCTCAATTACTAATGTTTAGGGTAGAAAGAGATGAGATAAAATGGCTATGTATAACCAATCTACAGGAAAATCCCCAGGAATAAACGGTATTCCTGTGGAAGTTTGGAAGCTAGGAGGGCAAAACTGATAAAGATTTGGAAGATTTTGTTTAACTGTATTTTAAGAGGAGTAGAAGTACCAGCATCCTGGAAGAAAGTGGTGGCTGTAATTCCTAAAGAGGATAAAGATCCATAGGATTCAGCTTCATACAGGCCCATTTCAATACTAAACCATGATTATAAAGTGTTTATGTCTATAATGGCTAAAAGAATGGCAAAAGTGATACCAAAATTTATAGATATGGATGAGTGTGGTTTTGTGGAGGGAAGGCAAACATTTGACAATATTAACAGAACACTGATGATCCAGAGAGAAGCAGAATGTAAGAAAATACTACTGTTATTGGTGGGTCTTAATGCAAAGAAACATTTGACAGAGTAGACTGGGACTGGAAGTATTGGCTTTCCCTGATTCAATTATAAGGTTGATTAGTAGTATATACGAGTGATCTGAGGTGATAATTAAAGTGGATGGGGTCCTCTCTGATAACTTGTTTGAGAAGAGGAACCAGGCAGGGTTGTCTACTTTCCCCTTTGTTGTTTGCATTATATTTAGAACTACTGGCAAAGAAAATAAGGGATTCAGAAATTCAAGGATATAATTGATATGATGGTAGTCAGGAAAAGCTGGCTCTATTTGCAGATGATATTATTTTATACATGACAAAACCAGAAAGGGACATTACAGTGTTGTGGATTATTTTAAGACAGTTTCAGATCTTCTTGGGATACAAAATTAATTAAGCTAAAACAAAGGCAATAGTGGTAAACTATGTACCCACACACAAATTGGTCCAACAATATCCATATTTATGGGGGCATGATAAAATTAAGTATTTAGGAGTATGGTTTAGAAATGACTCTGTTGTGGGAGCTAAGGATATGTGGGAAGAGACTAAACAGAAGATAAAACAAAAATTGAGAAACTGGAAGCTTTGTTATATGGATATGGATACTAAGATACAAGCAATTAAAATGGTTTTAGTCCCTTTAGTCTTATACAGAGGTCAGGCATATTTTTATCAACCAGAGGAGAAGCTGTGGATAGCAATTAAAAAAAAGTTGAAAGATTTTATCTGGGAAGGGAAGACAGCAAGGGTCAAGTGGGATAAGCTGATTCTACCAACAGAACAAGGTGGACTAGGATTACCCAATTTGAGGGGGTATTTTAGAGCAACACAGTTAAGGCCCTTATACATATCACAAGCAGAAAACTATAATTCAAAGTGGAAAGGAATGATGATGATATGGGGGGGTTCAAGAAATAAGGAGAGATTGTGATTTTGGATGCAGACTCTTAAGGAGAACAACAAAAATCATACAGAGTATTATATTCATAAAATAGCAGGAAGTATTCTAAGAACTAAACCAGCATGAGAATGGAGAAAAGAGATTCTACCGATAGGGATGATTGTGGTTAGGGATACAGATAATAGACAAGAGGGGGGTAGAATGTATTGGACAAAAGTGGCAAAGGAACCAAGGTATTGGGAGCATATAACTAGAAAGGAAAAGGTAATAGAATGGGAAGAGGCCAAGAATTTATTTGGACTGCCGGTTAGAGATTGCCTAACCCGTCAAGGATTGATATCACAGTATAGACAAGAAGAAATAAATAGGGAGCTCTTAAATGAAAGACCAGCATTGGTAGAGTTTTTAATATAATCTAGAAAAGAAGCTGCCATAAAAAAGGAGTAATTAGAAAAGCATATAAAATACTGCATGATAACTATAAGAATCAATCAGAGGAGCTTAGAAAGGATTGGGAAGAAAGACTGGATAAGCAATTTACAAAGAGACAATGGGGGGATATATGTGTATCTCTGAAATATGCAACAAAGTCTAGAAGATTTAGGATCTTTGTCTGGGAGTGTTTACATAGGCATTTTTATACCCCAAATAGACTCCAAAGAATTTTTCCTTAGGTGGATAACAAATGTTGCCAGTGTGAAGGGCAGGAAAGAGATGGCTGGGAACATATTTTTTTGGGAGTGCAGTGAGCTGGCAAACTTTAGGAATTCCCTGCAGACCACTGTGTCTGAGATGCTGGGTGAACGGATTGGAATGACTGGGGAGATTATTTTTTGAGCTGTGGTACAGAATCAGAATTGTCTAGACATAGTAAAGCCTTGCTGAGTCTAATTATGGTGGCTGCCAAAAAACAATTACTAGAAACTGGAAATCAAAGTCTAGGCCAACTTTCTTAGAAGTAGTGAATATAGTAACAGAGATAAAACAACTGGGACTGGGATATTTAGAAAAGGGGAGGAGCAGACTACATAGGAAAAAGTGGAAATTGTAGAACAATATATGCAGAGCAGGAATGAGAGGATTTGAATGAGCCATATGATGCTTAACTGACAATGATTGGATAGATTATAAGTGATGAATAATCTTTGCAACTACAGTTGTTTTAATGGTGATTGTGATGTATAATGTTTGCAACTAAAGTGGTGTCAATGTTGTTTGTTTTTCATTTATATAAATGTAAGATTTCCTGTGCCAATCGTAATAATTTAATAAAGATGTTTATTGGAGAGAAAAAAAGAATTGCTTCCTTAGTTACTACCATTTCCCCCCAACATCTGTAAAAGTACTCTAAAAAGAATGTCTAAAATATGTCAAAGAAGTTTTTCAAATTTCCTCTTTCGTCCTCATCACATTTCTAATATTTGCTGTCTGAGTTAAAATCTTCTGAAGTTTTCTTTGGGTATAACAATACTCCATGCAAATATCCTAATCCATATGGATTTTGTTGCATACTTGGGAGTCCTGCAAATTTCCTTCCAATGTTCCTTTGTAATTTGCCTTTCTATTCTTTCCCAGTCTTTTCTAACCTCCTCTAATTGGTTCGTATACTTATCATACAATATTTTATATGCCTTACTAATCAGAGAATTTTAACAGCATCTTCTGTTCTAGACTCAACTAAAAACACTACCAGAGCTGTTCTTTCATGCAGCACTCCCCTATCCCCTTCTCTTTTCCTGTACTATTATCAGTCCCTAATAGTGAATGCAATCTCCAGCCTGCAGTCTCCTGCTTCTTCGCAACCAGCCAGATGCCTGGCAGGTGTGGAGAAGAAATAAAGTTATATAAATACAGTGGTGAAGTACAAGAAAGAGATTAAACAATTCTAAAATACAAACTATCTTTCTCAAAAAGAGCATTCATGAAAAATGGCAGTAAACACTCTGCAACAAAAACCTGAAACAAATCATTCCCTCGCTGAGAAACGCTGCACCACAAAATACAACTGAAGTTTAAAAGAATCCTGAAAAGCACTCCTGCCCAAAAAAGGAAGTAAATGGCAGAGAAATGTTGCACCCAAATATACAACTAAAACTGAGAGAATTGTTTACAAAATCCTGAAAATCAGTCCAGTTCAAACAAGGAAATAAATGGCCTACCTACAAGAAACAGCAATAAAGCAACTTAAAGTATTCTGAAACAGTTTCTAGCTGAATTGTATGGTATGGTGACTTATGTATTGCAAAGCATTACATGCACTGTCACTCATAATATATTTGAGCTGTTTTTAATATAGAACTTCGTAAATTTTTTTATTGAAAAATGGCCCAAAGAATCTACAGAGTACTTGTTGATGTCAGAGGAGGGTTCATGTAAGAACTGATGCTTTTCCGTGCCTGTGTGGAGATGCGTCCACTGAAGGCTATGAATGCATCTTAGCAAAAACCCCACCTTGGCATCACTGGTCAAAAAGGTGAACAGATGCCAGGACAGGACAAATAGAGTTATATTAGTGCTACAATAAGCAATTGTATCATGACTGATAGGGGGAAATGCATCAAAGTGAGTAGGTGCTGCATTCTGTGGTGGAAAAGGTTAAGTAAAAGAAATGTGGCAAAAGATATTGAAAGCAAACAAAAAAAAAAGTAAACACATTTTCCATAATTTCTACCATAATTTGCAGATGAGCTTCCCACATTTGGGGAAATTACAGGGGTCAACCCTACCGAAGTGTGCAATGAAAAATCCTCAACCTGGAGAAACCACCTTCTTGGCTGTGGTATTGCCCCCACCCAGGTAAGTATATAAGCATATTCTGCTTATCTTTTACCTGCTTAAAGTTGCATTCTGTGTCTGCCTCATCACCCACTAACCCATGAAGTTTTCTGAAAGAGTTCCAGTATTGCCTTTATTTAACTGTGTGCCTCTCTAGCTACCCTGGTTGGTTTTCCCAAACCCTTGCACCCTTATTGCTGGTGCTATTTTATAATAAGACTGTGTCTGTGACCTCCTCCCCTTATGATAAACTGATTTCCAAAGTCTCTCCCCACTCTCTTTCATTGCTGTAGGCTGTTGTGTAAGTTATTTATGTACTCCTCCTACCCACTGCTTCAATAGGTGAACGATACTGAGTGCCTTCCCAGCAAACCTGTATCGTTCAAGTAAACTTCCTTTACTACATGTTGTCTCCTGCTCAGTTTCCAGGAGCTCCGCAAATCTTGGAGTCCTAGCCTGCATTCAGGTACTGTTTTACTTGTATCCAGTGCTATCCAGGTAAAGTTAAGGTCGATTGCTAAATGACACAAGCTATTTTGAGTGATTACTACTGTTTCCCGCTTTTATGTGTGCATTTTGCTGATTTTTTTTTTTTTTTTTTTTTGCAAAAGTAAAATCTCTTCCTCTCACTACTACTGCTGTAAGACTGTCTTGAAAACGCATTCAGCAAGGGATTTCCAGCTAGTTGTTTAAGTGGTTTGTGACAGCTTTGTACTTATGGGTCTCTTCTACTGTGTTTTTTTTTTACATTAAAAGGATTGGGTTTATTCATCTTGGGCAGGAGGTGTTCGCCTTTTCTATCTGAGTTGGGAAATAAACGACTCGCAGTGTAGTCATTTTATTTCCCAGGGGGATCGTTAGTTAGTTTTCTGTTCTTTCTGTGCTGCTAGATATTTTGTGCATTTGCATGGGTGCCCTGTGCAGTAGCAAACACCTAAAAAGAATGGTTCATAAAACTGTACCCTTTAAAGCAGCAATATAGTGCAAATACCTTCTGCACCAACAAGCTTAGAGCAGCTAGTTGGGAGTCAAATGGCAATACCTACATATTTATTTGAATTCAGTATTGTGTAAACATTAAAATTAGTAGAATTCAGTACTGTTTAGCATAATCTTCTCCAATAAGGCACCCTTTATAACCTTCTAACCCCAAAATACCAGCCTCTTGTAGCTCACAAATCAAAGGACTGGGCAGTATGGATATGCAGTTTCCTGACTTCTGTGTACCCAGCTTGGAGGATATGGGCATCTTGAGACAATGCAGCAATTCTCTCATGCTTAGTGACACCCACTAAACCCTTATAGAAACAGACACAGTATGCCACAGGTGTACTTACACAATGACATTATTAGTGACAACCACTAAGCCTTATAGAAACAGACACAGTATGCCACAGGTGTACTTACACAATGACATTGTTAGTGACAACCACTAAAGCCTTATAGAAACAGACACAGTATGCCAGAGGTGTACTTACACAATGACATTGGAGGCTAAACTCTTGTAAAGAAATGCACATTATGTTGTCAAAACCACTCACACAACATCTACCTGAAATAGTACACAATACAACACGTACACATAGACTAAAGTATGCTGGGGCACTCAAAATCAGTATTTGTAAACAACAAAGATTGCCTAGATCACCCATTGCTAAAGCTATGCATCAGCAAGCCCAAAGTCACTAAAAAAAACCTAACACTGCACATGCTGTCACTCTCAGTGAGGCACCAAAAACTAAGTCCCTAAGACAAGTAGACACACTTCCCAGCACTCTCACCACAGGGAACTCCATTGTAAGATATAGTGATGCCCCTCTAACCAGGCTGTACAAGGAGACGATAACTGTTAGTTGCTTATCTGGAGCCAGAATCCACCAAGTGACACATGCACTCAAATCATTATGCCAGAGGTACCAGTATGATTCCATCATAGTCTATGTAGATGTAAATGACCTGAGATGTATCTGCCTGGACTATATGAAAAGAGACATTATGGAGTTTCAGACTATCCTTCTCAGCCTGCTATGAACCTAGCATTGACCAACATATTAACATCACCAAGGAGGATGCCAAATATGAGCAAAATATGATTGATTTCAACAATTGTTTTTCTGGTGTCATTCTATGGGGATCCAATATTTGTCAGCTTGGGAGGAAATGGTTAAAATACCACATTATTTTGGCAAGGATGGCCTGCACTTCTCCCCTCTAAGCTTTCGAATACTGGCTAAAACTTTATCCACCTCCATAGTGCCTTTTTAGGCAATGTCAAACTGACAAACCTACCGACATAGCAAAATCAACTAAACTGAACCTGAAGGTATTACTGCTCAATGTCAGGAGCCTAAACAAAAAACTACACTCACTCCACACCCTCCTCACACTGAATAATAAGTCATCTGTGCAAATACAAAGACACGGTTTACAAAGCCAGACAGTACCCCAGCAGTGCAAGGTTTCAGTGGCTTCCAAGCTTTTAGACAAGCAAATGCACCACAGAAAAGGGCTAAAGGAGTAGGTGTCTCAATATACATCAACAACAAGCATATCTCTAGGGTGGTCATACAGGATGATGTGCTGGAGTTTCTGTGTGTGCAAATCACTGAAGGCAAAATCCAGTACCATATCCTAGCCAGCTATAGGTCACCCTCCATGTCCCAAGCAGCTCACAATGCATACTTGGACCTATTAGAGACACATACCACCTACTCATGGAAGACTTTAATTACCCCTTTATAGACTTGGAATATTATATAGCCTCATTTCTACAGGCATAGAGATTCCTGGACTTTGTAAATACAAAAACCCTTAACCAAGCAGTGAATACACCCACGAGAGGCTCCAACATTCTGGACCTCATGCTTACAAATATGTGAGAATGCTCCACCCCCACCCCCCGAAGTCTCATCCTGCTTGGTAAGGTCTGTCCATAACATTGTCCTCTTCGAAATCAAAATCAACTCAGTAATCTCATTAAAACCAGTAACAGTTTTCCTAACTATTCCAATGCAAATCACCTTCTATTAAGTAATGGGTTGCCAAAATTCAGTGCCCCTCCAAGCCCAGAGAACACAGCGGCCTATGCTGAATTGCTGTCAGAAACTGTGTACAACCATGTCAATGAGCGCACAGAGGCTACTGTACCTACCTGAAGTAAGCCCAAGACTATCCCTAGAAACAAACCAACAAAAGGACAAAAAAATTGGCAAAAATCAGTAAGGTAATTAGCATAAAAATAGAACTCTCTCATGAAATTAAATAGGCAACTAAGAGGGCTAATTAGGTCAAGCAAAGCCAAATTAGCCTTCCAGGTGAAAAGATTACCATAAGGCCTTTTACAGCTATGTCAGAAACCAGAAGGGCAGCACACCGCAATGTGCAGAACTAGTGGCTAGTGGTGCCACATTCACTGAGTCTGGCGATACAGCAAACCTGTTAGTGGACAAATTAATTTCCAACTTTACTCTCCTCGTATCCCCAACCATCCCCGCAAAAATACCCTCAAACACACCCCCCCAAGTTATAACTAGGGAGCATGTACCGGTTGCACACACTAAAGCCAAGAACACAGCCATAATGGGCTCAGACGCCTCCTGAGTAGTCTAAAATATGACTTATCAAAACCACTGGAGTCAGTATTTAACTATACTCTTAAAACAGGCTTTGTGCCACATGAATGGAGGGTTGCAATGGTCATCCCCCTTCATAAAGCAGGACCTTCAACAGATCCTGAAAATTACAGACCCATTAGTCTGACTATTCTTATTTGCAAAGCCACAGAAAGAATTACCATGGAAATTATCAGTAAGGACGTAGGAGACCTCCAGACACTGGATCCATCCCAGTTTAGCTTTGTCAAAGGAAGGTCATGCTTACTGAACCTGGCAGACTTCTTTGAAAAAGTTACTAAGACTATGGATGAGGAGAAAATGGTGAACACTGCCTACCTAGATCTGGCTAAAGCATTTGATATAATATCCCACTCGAGCATTGTCAACAAACTTATGGAACTAGGTATAAACCCCTTTAAAACACACTGAATAGGCTAAATGGCTCATTGATAGGACCCAGGAGGTTAGAATCGGTGAGGCCACCTCCACAAAGAGCAGCTCACTAGTGGAGTCCCCTAGGGCTCTGTGCCGGGCCCACTCCTCTTTAGCATCTACTTCTCGGATGTCAAAGCCAATGTCAAAGGCCTTTCATTGACCAAGTTCATAAATGACTGCAAACTGGAAGCAGTCATTTAATCCCCCCAAGATGAGAACACCCTTCAGGAAGGTCTAATACAGACAAATGCTTACTGCCAAAGCCATGATTTAAAACAAAGTACCAAGAAATGCATTATAAGACCTTTTGGGAAGTCTACTACCCTGGGTAATTACATCATCAATAAAACACTCTTAAAAGTTGACTCACGGGTCAGGGATCTGAGAACTCATGTAGACTGTAATCTAGCCTTGCAGCAGCATGTGTCCAAGGTAGTAAGGAAATCCTTCTGTGTTTCTCAACTTATAAGCAAAGGCATGGCATCTAGATCCAGAGAAGTCATCATACCACTGTACTCGGCCCTCATCAGACCCATCATAGAGTATAATGCTCCCTTTGGTATGTACCTGAGCAGACAAACACATGCAGCAAGTGGAAGATCCACAAAGGTTCCTAACAAAGAGAATACAGCGAGTAAACACAATGTCCTACACCGATCGCCTCAAAGCCCTGTCTCTTTACTCTATATCATACAGACTTCTAAGAAGTGAAGGCATCCACGGACCCTGTTTTGATGAACCTTTTGCACATGTGCAAAACAAACAGCATCGGAACTACTACAGTAAAAGTCCTATATTTTGCTTCCAACATACATAGGACATGTTGGAGAGACAGATATGTTTCTCAAAGAATTCCCATTCTCTGGAATGAGCACCCCATGTGAAGCAGAGTTCTTCCCTATTCCTTTATAAATGCAACTTTGGACAGAGGCAGTCAGTAAATCACTCCCTATATAAATCAAAATTGTGGGTCACATTTGGGTTGCATGGCTAGGCTTATAAGGGCCCCAGTGGTCATTAGCCTAGTACACACCTATGAACCTGTGTTGCTCACTTGTGAAAAAAAAAAAAGAAAATATGTACTTAAAGCAAAGAAGAGCTGAGTTAGTTGAGCTCCAAATTAGAATCTGTGATGGGAAAAATGATCTGGGTAAGGAGATAGATAAAATGAACCAGGAAATTGAAGTACTGCCAGATAATGAGTTTTTAAGACAAGCTTCAAAAGAATTACATTTTTATAATTCTCCAGTATAGAAGACAGCCCTAGCTATGAGATTGAGACTACAGATCACCAAAAATAATGACTTGATTTCAAAGAGAAAACAATAATGTTTTTCACTGGACACAGTATTTTTAGCACAGACGTTTTGTGATTATTATAAAACTTTATATTCAGTGCAGACTGAGTAGTCAGAGAATGATCTTATATTATATTGTATGTGATTATCTACAGGGGTTGATTTTGCCAAGGGTGACTACAGAACAGGCGTACAGGGTAGTTAACCCACTTACGGGTGAGAAAGTATTAGAGGTGCTTAAGAGACAGGTTTCAAGAAAGACGCTGGATAATTATGGTATTCTATTTTAGATGCACAGAGAGTACATGCTAACAAACAAGCAACATCTCCCACATATTTCAAACTGAAAAGACAAATATGTAAATGAAGAATAAAACACATAAATATATCACTGAAAAAAATAAAAGATAAATATAAGTTATAACTACTTTTACATAAGATAAAAACTAAGGACAAATACTGCTTAAAACTGAAAAACATATCAACCCATCAGAACACAGGACAATAGATTTCGTATATATTCCAGGGCCACCAAGTCTTATGACTCTTCACACCTTGGCAGTACTCTTCTTCATGCTGCACCTCTTTTCTCCAGGAGGTCAATATCAGCCGATCACAGAGTAAATTTGGGGCTACCTATCCAGTCATCTATGTTATACTTAAAGGAGGATAGTGAGTCCCACTGTCGAACATACAGTAATAAACCTACTAGAGGCTCAGGAGATGCTGGGTTATAAATCTTTCTCTCTACCATGTTTTATTTACCTTTTTTTTTAAGGTTTAGATCCCTGGTTCTAGTACTGATGGAGATATTTGACTTTTGCTAATGCAGGAGGTCCAGGACAACTGGATCTCTAATTGCACAGTAAATGAGCATATCCAGGGAATTTGGGGAGTTTAAAGGAGAAAATCACAAGTGTGTGGTCAGGCTTTACTAGGGAATGAAACGCTTGAGGAGTAGTGCAAGAGGCAGTCATATCTTTAAGAACCAGGTCAAGAATGTTGTGTTCTCTAGTAGGTTTATTTACCAGCTGATCAAGAGAATTTTTCATATTAAGTTTAGGAATTTTTTGGCATACCCTACATTGGAGTTATAGATGTCCCAGTTTATTGAAGGGCAGTTAAAAATCATCCAGTATAATGGAGTTTTTGCTAAGCTGCAGATCATTTAGAACACTGAGGAATTATTCATGCTCAACAGGGGACAAAGAAGGTATTCTGTAACAAGACATTTGTTGATAATTGCATATTGAGTGATCTGTTGTTCACCAAGTTCAGTTTATTGGCCCCTAGGGATCTGCTTAGAGGTGATATGTTTCTTTACAAATATGGAGATTGCACCATAGCTGCCATTGGGTCTGAATGCATGAAAAGCACAACCCCTGGTATAGAGGGACTACTCTCTTTACATTTAAAGCAAGTCTCAATAACTACACAGACATGGATGTTTTAAAAATGCAGGAATGCCTCAAGATCAAGCAATTTATTCATTTGACTTTGGAATTAATGGGATTTGAATTCGGAATTGATATGCTAGTTATGTTGGAATGTCTATCAAATGAACTCTGCATAAAAAGGCACTACAATCAAAGGTTTTAGCTAGTATGCAGAAGCTTTGGAAAAGAGGTCCAGGCCAACCTTAGCTAAGGAAGCTAGACTGTCAAACATTTCATCCTATGCTGACACATACTGGATATCCCTGGAATGACACCAGCTGTTTGACCAATTAATGAAGCCAGTTGTCTTTTCTTTATATCAAGGCATCATTCAAGGAGAAGGAAGGATTTCATTCCGGACTAGTGTCTTACCTGCATTTGTAACATGCATGGAAAGTTCTGGAAAATCTCTCTGCATGTCTCTCACAGTTTTACCTCTCAAGTTGTTCATTCTTGCATGAACAACTACCATGTTGTCATCATACTTGTTAAGAGTTAGGGTGTTTAGGACCTTTGTAACATTAAAAATCCCGACACCTGAAAGACAGTTCACTGGAACCCTCTCCTTGTCCAGTGTTGTGAGCTGTCTCAGGGTGTATGTGCCTGGTAATAGAGTCACCTATCAATAAAACATTTCTATTGATGTTGTTGTTCAAACACAATAAAATCAAGTAAAACACAGTAGTATCACAAAATACCTAAACTACAGTACCACAACAACAAAAAAGTAGAACAGGAAATAATGATATACAGAGGCTTATCAAGGGCAACAACAAAAACACTACAAGCAAATACAAAAACACCAGCAACTATTCAGACCTTCTTTTGTGATAAGTGCTTTTTCTGCACAAACAGCACAAAAATTGCATTTCACGTTCATTTTGAAGTTATTTGCTAACATCTCCGGAATTTATTTTTTCTTTATAAATACATGTATGTTCACAGGTTCATAGGTTGATACTAGGCTCTCTGCCCTAGGGCATTTATAAGCCTAGCCAGAGTGTGTTTGGCTTGAGCCACCCTTTTAGATTAGTTGATTGGGCCTCTGTATAGTAGGTCACAGAAGGTATCCCTATTAAGGTTAGTTTACTGTACCTCTGTCTAGCAGGGACACAGAAGAGATCCCAGGGTTAAACCTACGATCTCCCATCCACTCGTCAAGATTTCTCTTGAAGACGGTCAGTGAGGGGCTCTGCCTAACATGGATTGGGATTCTGTTCCAGAGTGAGGGGAGCCTCTGGGATATGAATCTGTCCCTCCAGCATGTCCTATTTATTTCTGTGCTGAGGTTCAAGTCCCTGGAGCGTGTAGCTCTAAGGGATTTGGATTTCCTGAGGTGGAGCATGTCCATTAATTCTGGGTTGGACATGGCTTTATACGTCAGACACAGATCGCCTCTGAGTAGGCGGTACGCAACTGAGTAGAGCTGGAGTTTCTTTAGCTGAACTGCATAGGGCATCTGTTTGAGTCCCTTGATCCTCTTGGTGAGGTACTTTTGGGGATTTTTCCAGTTGCTGCAGGTGTCGGGTAAGGTACATCCCAAATGGGGCTTTGTATTCAATTATGGGACTGATAAGTGATGAGTAGAGGGGCACAATCACCTCTCTTGATCTAGATGTGAACCCTTTCATGATAAGGTGGGCTATATAGAAGGTCTTTCTGACCACTTTGGCAATGTGATTGTCAAAGGAGAGATTACTATCTACTTGGGTCCCCAAGTCCCTAATTACTTCTTCCGTACTTAATGGATTACCACCTATGTGGTAATTTGTGGGCACTTTGTTTTTCCCAAAGGGGATGACTATGCACTTTTTGGCATTTAGCTTTAGGCCATGGCTCTGGCACCAGTTATCCATCTCTGTGAGACCCTTTTGGAGGATGCTTGTGTCAGCCGGAGAGTCGATAATGGCACCCAGTTTGCAGTCATCTGCGAACTTGGTCAGCCATAGTCCACCCATGTTAGCCTGTACCTCAGAGAAATATATACCGAACAAGAGAGGTCCCAGGACTGAGCCTTGTGGAACGCCACTTGTAACTGGTTTAGAGTCTGACATGGCACCTGCAATTCTGACCATGTGGGTTCTATCCCTGAGCCAGTTTGCAACCCATCTTGTGACATAGGGGTTGATATTTAAGCTGGTGAGCTTATTTATGATGCCCGAGTGGGGTATTGCATCAAAGGCTTTTGCGAGGTCCAGGTAGGCTGTGTGGACTACCTTCCCTTCATCTATGGCTTTGGTAACTGTTTCAAAGAAGTCGACCAGGTTCAAGAGGCAAGATCTGCCCTTAAAGCCGAATTGGGTAGGATCCAGTGTCTGGAGGTTCCCAATGTCTTTGTTTATGATTTCCATGATGATACGCTCCATAGCCTTGCAGACCAGGCTAGTCAGGCTTATAGGGCAATAGCTTCCGGGGTCCGTTGTGGCACTAACTTTGTGGAGCGAGACCACTGTTGCTGTACACCATTCCTTGGGTACATATCCTGTAGAAAGGCTGAGATTGAACAGTAACTTTATGTGAGGGCTTAGTTCTTCTTGGAGCTCGTGTAAGACACAGCCCGAGACACCGTCTGGTCCCACTGATGCTGTGTTTTTTGCTTTGGAGAGGGCAGCTCTCACCTGTGTATCTGTGATCTCAGGGAGGCTACACTCTGTTGGGATAGACATTTGCTCTTTGGGGGGGGGGGGAGAAGTCTGCACTGAACCTTTCTGCTAGGATGTTGGCAATGTCTGTGGATTCAGTGTATTTTTTGTCATTTTGCACTAACTCAGAGCATATCTGGGAGTTGCCTCCCAGGTTCCTGACATAACTAAAGAAGGCCTTGTGATTATCTTTAGTGTCTTGTGCAATTTTTCTTTCGAAGCTGGCCTTAGATGACTTTATGAGGGATCGTAGTTTCTTGCTAGTACTGATCAGAGATGCCTTCCCTTTTTGGGATTTTGCTCTATCATGTAGTAGCTTCCTCCTTCTGTTGTATAGCTTATTTATGGCCGGGGTCCACCAGACAGGTCTCCCTGCCTTTGGAGGAGTGAGTTTTTGTTTAATTTGGGATAGCATGCTCCATGCATTCCTGTAGGTGTCCATAGAATGCTTTTGTAAAGGATTCTGCATTTTGGGCCGTATTTTCCACTGGCCCGGTGGCTTTGAAGGATTCCACCTCGGTTTTGAGAAGTGTGAAGTTTGCTTTTGAGAAGTTCTTCACCGTGGTTTCCTTGGCTGGGGGTGGGGATGGAATATGGATGTCCAGTGAGATTAATTTATGGTTTGATCTTACCAATGAGGGGTATACCTCTGGTGTGGAACATAGAGACCCCATGTTGGTGATGACCGGGTCCAATATGTTTTCCCCTCTTGTGGGAGTGGTGACCAGTTGTTCCATAGCATTTGAGTTTATAAATTCTAGGAACCATTGGGCGAAGGTGTTGGGGCTTGAGTAGTTTTCCCAATCAATGTTTGGGTAGTTGAAGTCACCCAATATAATGGTGTTTGGAGAGACCTTCATATTCTCCAGTGTTCTCAGGAAAGCCGAGTGGGGTTCCTGTGTTTGGGAGGGTGGTCTGTAGCAGGCTACAAACTCTTGCCCACTGTTAGTTGCACATGGATGGTCTCTGATGCTTCATGCAGTGCCACTAACCTGAAGGTGTGGGTATCATTGATGAGTATGGATACTCCCCCTCCTTTTGTGGTTCGGTCCGAGTTTTGGGGCCGAAAAGCATGGTATGAAGTATAACCTGGTAGTGCTGGGGTGCTTTCGGGAGCCTTGAACCAGGTTTCTGTTACTGCACAGATATCGATATTCTCCATACTTAGAAGAGTCTTGAGTGCATGCATCTTGAGGTTTAGACTTCTGGCGTTGAGCAGCATTACCCTTAGTTTTTTTTTTCTTTGTGTTATCTATGGAGGTGGGTTTGTCTTTTGTGCCTTGTCAAAAAAGGCACTATGGGGGAGGCAAGAGCCTTTGTCAGCATTCGAAAACCCAGGGGTGACAGGTGCAAGCCGTCTCTAGCGAAGCAATGTGGCTTGTCGAGCATGTCATCCCAGGCTGACAGACACTGGATCCCCTTTCAATGACACCAATACTTTAGCCAATTGTTAAAATTGATCATTTTGTCTTTATACTGTGGCAAGATGCTACTCAAGGTCAGGGTCATACCGGCCTGGGCTACATGATCAGAGAGCTCCTCTATGTCTCTTTCATGTAGTCCAGGGAGGTACGTCTCAGGTCATTCACACCAGCATGGACAATGACGGAGTCATATTTGTACTTGCTTTGGAGTGACCTGAGTGCATGTGTTATGTGGTGGATCCTAGCACCCGACAGGCAGCTTACAGTGACCTTCTCCTTGTTCAGTCTGGAGAGTGGGACGTCAGTGTATCTGACAATAGAGTCACCTATTACAAGTGTATTAGGTGTGTTGTTTAGCCTTAAGGGCTGTGACTGTGTGGCACACTGACTTTGTGAGCTATGTGCTACATGGGTATTGTTGCGTGGTAGGGGTTGCTTAGATGTCTGTTTTGGAGGTCTCTACTGCTTAGGCAGATTTTGTTTAGAGCCTCCGAGTATGTTTTTGTGTGTTTATGTGTTTGGTTTGCTGATGCGATAGGTCTGTGTGAGACTGGATTTGTGGTGTGTGTGGTTACCTTTTCCTCCTGACTGGCTGTGCCAGTACTGGGTTGAGAGAGCTCAGCCTCCAGTTTGGCTATATAGTTGCATCTTGTTGGGAGGAGGAGAGGGTGGTCTGTGTACATAAGGCAGTTGTAACACTGCCTCAAGATTCCCAGATTCACCAGCTGGACTGGGGAGTAAACCCGAAACTGACCTTTGGACATGCCTGAATAGTATAGGAAACTACTTATTGACTGATCAGAAAGGACCAATAGGGAGCAAGTACTTAAAAGGAGTATAAGAGGGTGTAGTGCTTAAGTTTATTAGTGTTTACCTGTAAGACTACTTATACGAGCAAGTGCAGGGCTTTAGAATGAAAATAGAATGCTTATTTTGAGATTTAGAGCAGTTCTAAGGGAAAAAGTACAGAGCAGACTTTCTGGATCCCGGGAATAGTTTAAACCTGTTTAAGCGGCGCTGCACAATACTGCGCTATGCGCAAAATCACGCAAATGCGAGTTTTAAAGGAGGGAAACTGAAAGAGATAGAAATTGACCCAAAACGGCCAATAAGCTACTAGTTTCAGGGCCGAGACTACTCTTCTAGTGACAGATAGGCTGCTGCTAGCTACAGTCCGGAATTCAGCAAAGCCTGAAATCTGGACTAATCTAGTTCAGCAAAGGCGGGAAAAGAGAATATGTTTTTTTTTTTTTTTTCAGGAAACAGCAGAAAAACACTCAGAAAACACTGTAAATGCTATAAACAGGCTAGCACACTTTAGTGTGTAGCCTACAACAGTTATACAATACAAAAATGACTTAAAATGATAAAAAAACAAATGCAAAACTGTAAAATGCAGAAAGGCAATGCAATTTAAACTTTTTTAAGCACAGATCAGTTAGAAACTGGCTTTTTAGGGGGGGAAAAGGCAGTTGGAGCAAAAAAACAGAGAAAAATACTTAAATCTGGAAAAGTCTCTCTTGGTCTCTCTGTTGGCTACATCACTCTGCAGGACACCACAAGGAGCTGTACTGAGTTTTATACTGGTGCAAAACCGTGCAAATGCGGATTTTAAAGCAGGGAAACTGAAATAAATAGAAATTGACCCAAAACAGCCAATAAGCTACTAGTTTCAGGGCTGAGACCACTCCTCCAGGGACAGATAGGCTGCTCAAAGCTCCCCACTCTCACTGGAGAACAGAGAAGCTTCTTCCTATCCAAGTAAGGATATGGGCAACTCAGGAAACTATACCACAGTCTGGAATTCAGCAAAGCCTGAAATCTGGACGAATCTAGTTCAGCAAAGGCGGGAAAAGAGAATATTTTTTGTTTTTCAGGAAACAGCAGAAAAACACTCAGAAAACACTGTAAATGCTATAAACAGGCTAGTGCACTTTTGTGTGTAGCTTACAACAGTTATACAATACAAAAACGACTTAAAATGATAAAAAAGTGCAAAACTGTAAAATGCAGAAAGGCAATGCAATTTAAACTTTTTAAAGCACAGATCAGTTAGAAACTGGCTTTTTAGGCGGGAAAAGGCAGTCAGAGCAAAAAAACAGAGAAAAAATACTTAAATCTGGAAAAGTCTCTCTTGGGTCTCTCTGTTGCCTGTATCACTCTGCAGGACACCACGAGGAGCTGTGCTGAGTTGTATGACCCTCATGCATGTTGTACCGTTTTCTTTGCTGGTGACTGGGTGATTTACTGGCCTTCCTTTCCTATGCTGTTTCCTCTTCCCTTCCCTCTGTCTTATCCTTGATATCCACCCCTGCCTTTCACACTTCTTTCCCCTTCTTGTAGTATTAGTAGGGCTTCGAAATTTTTTATGTCATTCTCATCTTTGCAAGTCTGGTCATTCTTCTTATGAATGTCAAACATTTCTTTCAAAGATTTTTTAAATCCCTGGATACCTTCTCATCCCGCCATCAAAACTGTTATGTCACTTCCGACTCCTACAGTGCCTCCACAAACAGCGAGCACCATCGACAGAGTTTACTATGCAAGCAGGGAAACTGAAGCAGAGTACCATTCCTTTCTTCTGTAACAAACACACACACACGCACACACACACACACACACACACACACACACACACACACACACACACACACACACACACACACACACACACACACACACACACCTATGTACAATTTAGAATCTCTTATCCGCCCACCAGATGTCTGTTGAATGTGGAGGAAAATATAAATACAAGGAGGAAAGTCATGCAGACTCCACACAGAAGGCACCCCAGCCAGGAACCAAACTGGAGAAGTTCTTGCTATGAAATGACAGTGCCAACACTACACCTCTGTGCTACTCTGTCTACTTTTCCATTTTCTGGCTATTAGGTTCTTTATTTCATATGCCATTAACTTTGGGCTCCCTTACTTATTTTACCATCACTCCTACTTAGTTCCTCCAATCCACACGTACAGTACACCTCTGCATTTTCCATCTTCTGCCCGTGTGTATTTCCTGCCATATCTCCTTCACTGTTACCCATAACCAGGGTCCCAATTCACATTCCCAGAACATATATTTCATGCCTATTTCCCTTACATATACATCTGCAACAGGCATTACCTGCTTTTTGCTCCTCCTTCTCCAGCCTTGCAAGTATTAGGAAGCACCAATGTAGGATTCTTGGATTCTTATGCTGCCTCCATGTCCTGCATCTTCATGGCTTCCTCTATCACTTTTTTTTTCTTTTGGTCCCCGGCATCAAGTTTACTGGCAACCCCCCCCCCCCAGTACCCAATATCCAAGTCACTTCTATCAGCTACTTTCCAACCCCACCGGACTTACTCCATTTTTGCTGGGGTTAGTCATGGATCCTGAAGGTGTTCTGGAGGCTCGGCTCTTCTGTGTTTCCATTGGTGGTGGTGGTGGGGGGGGCGGGTTTATATGAACTACCCACTCGCTTCCTCCATCCGCTAAGATCAATGATTAAGTCAGAGGGCAACTCCCTTCTTTGGCCCATGCCTCCCCTTGGGGAGCATATCCACTAGTGCCCTGCCACCTTGGATGGGCACACCCATCCCTTCCCAGCCACTCCATCAGTCACCCAAGCCGCTAATCAAACTAGGGTCGGCTGGGTCATAATCAGGGTTTTAAATCCCTCTATGATACCAGAGCAGAAAGGCCTTCTCTATCACTTTTATCACTTTATTCCACATCCATTTGAATGGTACTCATCTTTGCTTGTTTCCATTTTTGCAACTCTTTTTGTGATGCCTTTCTTTCTTTCTTTTCTTCTTAGGTCCTAATATAGAATTTTGCATTTCCCTTATTTTACTTTTCCCAAGGAGCTGCTCTCAATTTCTGTTTGTTTTTACCTGGCTCTACCTTCTCTTTCTTCTTCTTTTTAATTTCTTAATGTGCCTTAGCTCAACCATTCTTCAGTGGATACCCATATTCCTATATCATTTCTTCTAAAGTCTTGAATATTTCTTGACCTTAATCTATTTCCCATGTCAGACTCTTTTCTTTTTTTTATCCAGAGTTACTTCCATATTCTCTTTCTTCAGTGCCATCTTTCTTCTCCATCTGTTTCATCTGGAGGGGTGATCTGTACCTGATCACTTATTCCATGTTTCCCCTACATCTTCATTGATGTTTTACTTTACTCCTCTATTGTGTCCCACAAACCTTTTCCTTCCTATTTCTTCCTCTGTCCCTCTCGTCATTCACTTGATAATAACGGGAATCAGGGTGTCAGTAGAGAAGTGTGACATCCTCCATTCTCTTAATATCTTGATAACCTTCCGTCTTTGTTTGGCTGCTCTCTGTCATTTCCCCTTTTCTATCCACTTCTTCAAGTCATCCTGTATATCTTGCAATTCTTTCCTGTTTGGATCCTTTGAGATGAGCTCCAGTGCATGCTGCATCAGAGATTATCACCTGCTTTAATATGTTTAGGCACCCTGATACTGTAAATGTGCATTTTTAGGAACCTTGCCTATCTTCTCCCTTAGCCTTTTGTGTTTAAAGGTTTATGTCATACATTAAAGGTGTTATGCCTCTTGTATCTTTCATACATCACCTTTCCCTTGCACTTCCTTAATAGCATTTTCTATTTCTTGTTGCGTTTTAACCCTGCAATTATTTCAGACCTACTGAACTACCCTTTCTAAAGCCTCATCTATGTCTTTGGACAGTAGCATGCAGTAATCTGTATATAACAAGAATTAGGATCTGCTCCCTCTCTCCCTTTCCATATTCCCCAGTTCCTCTTCTCACTGCTATAGCCAGTTTCTCTATTGCTATGATGAACAATCCTGGGAAGACTGGGCATCCCTGTCTGGTTCATTTTTCTACCTTCATTATCCTTGATAAGTCTCTATAAATCATTACTTTCAATTCTAGGTTATTACACATTGCTGTTATCTACTCTTTGTACTTTTACCTTGCCCCTCTTTTCTGCAGCACTCTCTAGAGAAATTTCCGTCTGACCAAATCATGTCAAACAGTGCTTCTTCTCCCTTTACCCCTTAATTCTTTCCTTTCTTCTGCTTTAAGGGTTTCCCAGGTGTCTTCACATTTGATGAAACCACTCTGTTCCTCTTTAACAAAATGTAGCAGATCCCCATGCATCCTTTTTTCTAATATTATTGATGTAAGTTTTAAGATTTTATTTATCTGAGCTAGCAATCTATAGCGCCTCATTTTTTTCAGATTATTACAGCATGAATGGGCGTACCTTCGTTGAAGGTTGTGTGTCAGGGCTGGTAACTCGGCACGTAAAAATCAACTACCACTCATTAGCAGACCGCAGTTCCGCTGTGGCGACCCCTAACCGAGAAAAGCTGAAAGACACAACAACAACAACAATAACATTCTTTAGGTAAAACCTCTACTTTGGTTTTCCTTGTAGAATCTACACATTTTGCTCTATTCTTCACTATCAGTTGCCACAGCTTGTCCCTGTCCCCACCCCAGTTGTAGAATTTAACTGGATAGCCATTGGGTCCTCCTGCTTTCCTGTTTTTCACCACTCTTCAATGCCTGTCCTAGTTCTTCTGATGTTAAGGCTGCATCCAGCTTCTCCTTTTTTCTGTGTCCAGTCTTCTTTCTGATTGTTACTGTTCACTCCCAGAGCCCTTCTTTATCTGGCTGCTTTTTCTTGTATAAACCCCGGTAGTATTTTTTTTAATTCCTCTCTTATTTCCTTGTCCTGTACTACCTCCTTTCCATCCATGCACCTATGAACCTTATTTCAACTACCTTTTTCTTCTACTCTTCCTTGTATTTCCTAAGTACCTGACTGATGACTTCCCTATACTATGCCAATAGTCTTTTCAATACCATGCTATTATATCTCTTCTACTGTTCTGATCTTTATTTCCAGTTCCACTTTTAATGCTGCATCCTTGTGAGCAGTTTCTTCCTTTCTTGATCCTCTTACCCCCATCTCTTCTTTGTATTCTGCCAACCAGTTCTCCAGTAGGGTCAGATCTACTACTCTTTTTTAGCTTATTTTCCTTTCCCCTTCATCTTATATGATCTTCTCCAGATTACCACCTCTACTCCATCCTGCCAAGTTTCCTAGGTGTTCTGTTGAGTACTGCCTACATCTGTATTGCCTCTAGCTCTTTTTCATGTGTTCTTTCTGTTTGTAGCTAGTCCACCTCCAGCTTATCCCCATTCCTCATTCAATGTTCTGCCTCTTCTATTACTGATTTATTTACTTATTTTAATATTCGGTTTACCTTCATGTGTGCGTTTTGCACACAGGCGAACAGCAAATGTTCGAAAGGACATTTGAAAAGTTTGCAAACGAACACAAAAATGTTCGAATGCGCAATGAGCGAATGCACAGTGACATTCGCTCATCGCAGATTCGGCATTTTGGGGCGGATTGCACTATTAATTTCCCCACTGTAGTGCGATCTCAAAGTTAGAATATTAAAGCGTGTGTGTGTGGGGAGGGGTGCAGCCCCCCCCCCCCACATGGGGGGGTGCAGGGGGCTTACCCCTCTGATTTACACTGCATTACATTTTTTTCGACATTTATATTTGAAAATCAGCGAATCTGCATTTCAATTTGCTGATTTTCGAACACTGGAAACTGTCGCAGTTTTGTTTTTCGAAGTTACGATTCGCTCATATGAGCAATTGCACAAGTGTGTTTTGCCTTTGTAAAGGTAACCCTTAATATTCATTCATTCATTTATGCATTTATACAGTTTAACAGGGCGAGTGGACTAGAAAAACTGTCTCTTTTCAGGCATGACTTGGATCCCAATGGAGCAGACAAAAAATGGAAAAATACCAATAGCAAAAAAAAAAATGATATATACTTTTTTTTTTACAAAACATATATATGCAATTTATAGTAAAGATTTGTAAACTAAAAAGTACTAGCATAAGTGAAATACAAGCAAATTTACATTAACAAATAATACACAGAAAAAGATTAGCTGTAGTTACTACTTGTAGCTAACTGAAACTTTTATGTAAGTTGCAATGGTGAGTGCTTGAGTGTACGACAAATATGCATGTTTCATTTTCAACCATTGGTAACCCAGATGTACTGGAACGAGTGCAAATTATTAAAAGCAGACCATATTCAGATTTCAGGATGGGAACATTCCTAGCTTTAGCATGATGGGCCAATGGGAAGAAGAGAAGGATGATCTCGTACCAAAGCTTTAGCTGCCAAAGGGTTTTAATTGCAGTCTTAGCATCACATTGTTAAAGGACAATGCAGTGTCTAAAATTAGACCTAAACATAATTCTTCAATCACATTAGGGATTGTGTTGCTCAAATTATCTTTTTTTTTTTTTTTTTAGATTGGAAGGAGCTTACTTAGTTTTTGACTTGAGCAAATAACATTAAAGAGAATTTATTGGGGTTTATCAAATGTCAGTTATTGTGTGTCCAACTTTGGAGTGCAGTGAAAATTGCCTACAACTTCTTTTGAAGGTCAGTGTTGGATTTGTTGGGGTCAATGAGTAGCAGATCATCAGCATACATTACTATATTGAGGGAGGGGGAAATAATGGGCTAAGTCATTAATAAACAGTAAGCAGAGTAGAGAAGAAGGGCTAGAAAATACCCTTGAGGTATTTCTGTATTTAGAGCACCTACCTCTGACAAGAAGTTGTTTGAATAGACTTGGAATGTTCTGTTCTCCAAATAACTTCTGAATCACTTCACAGTTCTGTCTCTAAAATTTAGGTTGCTTGGCAAGGTAAGTAACAGAGGGCAGTTAACAGCTTCAAAAGCCTTTGTCTTGTCAATAAACAGCCTTCTCATAACAAGGCCATTATTCATATTAAATGTTGTTGGTCACAGTATACAATACAGTCATGATACTAAATGCATTTTCTGAAGCAATGCTGATCAAAACACAGAAGCCCATAGGAACTGATGTGGTCAAACATCTGTTGATATAGTAATGTTTCCAATATTTTAGCAAGAGAACACGAGTTTGAAATTGTTCTATGATATTTACAATCCTTTGGAGCAGAAACTTTAGGGGGTAGTAGCATAACAGAGTGCTTGAAAGAAGTAAGGACTCTTTATAAATAATAATGAGAGATTATAAATGCGAGTGAGTAGTTTTGCGGAGATTAAAGTTGCCACCTTCAGGAAACAAGAGAGTAGCTTTCCTGAATTTAGCACTAGCAGTTCTCCTCATAAATAGTTCATAAACATTTCTCAAGAAGTTCCCCCCTTAAACAGTCATTAAGTAGTTCTCAGATAATCATCCTTTTAAACATTCTTAAGCATTTCTCCCGTTAAGCACATATTGAAAAATTAATTGTCATAGACCATCTCTGGAAGCTGCAATTACCCAAGTCAAGCAGTTCTCAAACAATTCTCCTCTTAAGCATTTAGGGAGGGATTTAGCACCAGGGATCCATCTCAAAAAATCTTAAGCAGTTCTCAAGCAGGTCTCCTCTTAAGCAGTCATCATGCATTTCTCAAATAGTTCTCCTCTTAAACAATTCTCAAGTAGTTCTTAGTAGTTATCTTAATTACAGATCCCTCTTCTCCATCAGTTCTTATCTTGATCAGTTCTTAAGCAGTTATCTTAAGTAGGATCTCTGTTAAACATTCTTAAGCAGTTCTCCTCTTAAAGCAGTTATTAAGCAGTTTTTTCTACAACTTGAAATTTCCCTGGATTGTAGGTTGACACCAAAGGTGTATTTGTTATAATGATGTCTCTTGTTTCTTCTCCTTCCCTTATACTGCTCTGTCTCATAAACAGTTCTTTAAAAGTCAAATATTTCATCTAATATGCATTGCATTACATGAACCTTGAGAACCACTAAGTTAGGATCAAGTGTGCACATTTCCTTACTACCAGTCTCCTATGTTCTCTCCAGTAGTTCTTGATGCCCTACATATCTGTCCAGTCTGCTAGCTTGCATAAAGCTGTTTCCAGTGAATGTAAATTATTTTGCATCTGTGTGTAATTCTCTCCAAGTGTTTAAACATACTGTTCTCTTCATATTTTCTTTTAATTTTTTTTGCATCCTGTTAATGTATTTCTCTTTACTGAAAATTCTACTTGGCTCTAGAATGACATAGAAATCTCCTCCTATCACTGTGATACCCTTCCCTCCCATATTCCCTATTCAAATAATATTTTATACAACTGTTCCTCATCTGTATTTGGGGCATAGGTATTTCCTATTGCTCACCTTTCTTCCCCAATGCTTCCTTCCCAGATTACCCAATGACTACTTTGACTATGCATGTTTCCTACATGGTTACCTTGTAGCCCTCATCTGAATAAAATAGCTATTCCTCATTCATCCTTCTTCTGTCTTATACCCCATTCATTGTTTGGGTGCTTCCCACACAGGAGTCTCTCACTTTCCCTTACTTTTAGCTTTGTTTCCTGTAGTAGCACCACCTTGGTTCCATTCTGTCCAGTTTCACATGTACTCTTTTTCTTTTGCTTGAATTTAAGCACCTCTTTATGGTCCATGCAACCATCCTCAGTGTGCTTTCCCTTTTTCTATTTTCCCATCACCAATACCCCCCCTCAATTTTGCGTGAGTTCCCTTTTTTCCCCTGAGTGACTATTCTGGACTGGAACTCTATTCTCCAGGTATGTATGTTCACCTAGACCCTTCGCTGCTTTTGTCCTAGTGTTCTAAGGGTTCCCTCATATGCTCTATTCTTTTACCTCCAGCACTGGCAGTCTTCCATGTCACTGGTATACTTGTGTCTCTTTTTTTTCTGTATTGTTTTTAATTATTTTCATGTCGTTATTTTTCTTTCTTTTTCTCATTCTGTCATACTTGTGTTTGTATCCTATTGCATTCATCTTTTCCCTTTCTTTTCTTTCATCTTTTTTCTGTTCATCTGTTGTTTGATCCCTAGATCTGCAGTTCCCTTTTCATTTCCAAACATGGCATCCTATGTCCATTCTAATACAGTTCATCTCATCCCAGAGCATGCAATCAAGGATACAGTTCTGTCCCATATACAGTTCTTTAAATGTCAGACATCTCATCCCAGAGCATGCAATCAAGGATACAGTTCTGTCCCATATACAGTTCTTTAAATGTCAGACATCTCATCCCAGAGCATGCAATCAAGGATACAGTTCTGTCCATTATACAGTTCTTTAAATGTCAGACATCTCATCCCAGAGCATGCAATCAAGGATACAGTTCTGTCCATTATACAGTTCTTTAAACGTCAGACATCTCATCCCAGAGCATGCAATCAATGATACAGTTCTGTCCCATATACAGTTCTTTAAATGTCAGACATCTCATCCCAGAGCATGAAATCAAGGATACAGTTCTGTCCATTATACAGTTCTTTAAACATCAGACATCTCATCCCAGAGCATGCAATCAAGGATACAGTTCTGTCCCATATACAGTTCTTTAAACATCAGACATCTCATGCCAGAGCATGCAATCAAGGATACAGTTCTGTCCCAAATACAGTTCTTTAAACATCAGACATCTCATCCCAGAGCATGCAATCAAGGATACAGCTCTGTCCCATATATGGTTCTTTAAACGTCAGACATCTCATCCAAGAGCATGCAATCAAGGATACAGTTCTGTCCCATATACAGTTCTTTAAATGTCAGACATCTCATCCCAGAGCGTGCAATCAAGGATACAGTTCTGTCCCATATACAGTTCTTTAAATGTCAGACATCTCATCCCAGAGCGTGCAATCAAGGATACAGTTCTGTCCCATATAAAGTTCTTTAAATGTCAGACATCTCATCCCACAGCGTGCAATCAAGGATACAGTTCTGTCCCATATACAGTTCTTTAAATGTCAGACATCTCATCCCAGAGCATGCAATCAGGGATACAGTTCTGTCCCATATACAGCTCTTTAAATGTCAGACATCTCATCCCAGACCATGCAATCGAGGATACAGTTCTGTCCCATAAACAGTTGTTTAAACGTCAGACATCTCATCCCAGAGCATGCAATCAAGGATACAGTTCTGTCCCATATACAGTTCTTTAAACGTCAGACATCTCATCCCAGAGCATGCAATCAAGGATACAGCTCTGTCCCATATACAGTTCTTTAAACGTCAGACATCTCATCCCAGAGCATGCAATCAAGGATACAGTTCTGTCCCATATACAGTTCTTTAAACGTCAGACATCTCATCCCAGAGTATGCAATCAAGGATACAGCTCTGTCCCATATACAGTTCTTTAAATGTCAAACATCTCATCCCAGAGCATGCAATCAAGGATACAGTTCTGTCCCATATACAGTTCTTTAAATGTTAGACATCTCATCCCAGAGCATGCCATCAAGGATACAGTTCTGTCCCATATACAGTTCTTTAAACGTCAGATATCTCATCCAAGAGCATGCAATCAAGGATACAGTTCTGTCCCATATACAGTTCTTTAAATGTCAGACATCTCATCCCAGAGCATGCAATCAAGGATACAGTTCTGTCCCATATACAGTTCTTTAAATGTCAGACATCTCATCCCAGAGCATGCAATCAAGGATACAGTTCTGTCCCATATACAGTTCTTTAAACATCAGACATCTCATCCCAGAGCATGCAATCAAGGATACAGTTCTGTCCCATATACAGTTCTTTAAACATCAGACATCTCATCCCAGAGCATGCAATCAAGGATACAGTTCTATCCCATATACAGTTCTTTAAACGTCAGACATCTCATCCCAGAGCATACAAACAAGGATAAAGTTCTGTCCCATATACAGTTCTTTAAACGTCAGACATCTCATCCCACAGCATGCAATCAAGGATACAGTTCTGTCCCATATACAGTTCTTTAAATGTCAGACATCTCATCCCACAGCATGCAATCAAGGATACAGTTCTGTCCCATATACAGTTCTTTAAATGTCAGACATCTCATCCCACAGCATGCAATCAAGGATACATTTCTGTCCCATATACAGTTCTTTAAATGTCAGACATCTCATCCCACAGCATGCAATCAAGAATACAGTTCTGTCCCATATACAGTTCTTTAAACGTCAGACATCTCATCCCAGAGCATGCAATCAAGGATACAGTTCTGTCCCATATACAGTTCTTTAAATGTCAGACATCTCATCCCAGAGCATGCAATTCAGGATACAGTTCTGTCCCATATACAGTTCGTTAAATGTCAGACATCTCATCCCACAGCATGCAATCAAGGATACAGTTCTGTCCCATATACATTTCTTTAAATGTCAGACATCTCATCCCAGAGCATGCAATCAAGGATACAGATCTGTCCCATATACAGTTCTTTAAATGTCAGACATCTCATCCCACAGCATGCAATCAAGAATATAGTTTTGTCCCATATACAGTTCTTTAAACGTCAGACATCTCATCCCAGAGCATGCCATCAAGGATACAGTTCTGTCCCATATGCAGTTCTTTAAATGTCAGACACTTCCTGAGATTCATTGCATTACATGAAACCATGCATTACTGTCCTTTCCTCCTCCTTCCTCAAGGTCTTTATATTTGTTGTTCTCTTGCTTCAGTCCCCCTGGGCACATTTTCCTTTACAGTTCCCTTCTTCTCATTATTCCACAGTATTTTGCTCGCTGACTGGGTAACTGTTTATAGCTTTAGGCTGTATCTTTACCAATGTCTCTTTCATTTTCACAGTTAGTAAATACATTTAAAGTACCTTAGCTTTTATTGACATCTGCCTTTACATTTTTCCACTTCTGGACTGCCTTTTGCTTCCTGCTGTCTGCACTGACTTCTCCTCTGCTTCCATCCCTTCTACACTGAATCTTTAAGTTGTCTGATCTTTCCAGCTTTTGCAGCACAACAACTCATTTGAGTCTCTAGATTGCTCTGAACTGTCAGCTTCCCATCTTTTCCTCTGCTCACCTCTTTCAATGAACTCTCCATATGCCTTCTCATTTTTGCTTCCTTTCTGCACACCGTTCTTCCTGTAGCACTTCTTGTTCTGGCTTTCCAGTCTACTTGTTTCCCTTTATCTTTGTTTGTTTCTATGCACGTATCCCCTCATGTTTGTTCGGTTTTTATTTGCTTTGTCCTTGTCTGGGTCCCCTCCTTCCACTGACCTGGCTTCTATTGCTTTTGTCTAGTTTTGCATTTTCCCTTGCAGTGATTTAAGTTCTGATTGATTCTGTCCCACACACAATCCTCTCCTGTTGGATTCCTAAAACGTCTGCCAGGAAATTCAAGTATTTGTCTTACCTTTCCTTTTCTGTGAGAGTGCTTGAACTTGGATCATGACTTTGAGCTGCATCAGTCATCAAGAAACTCATTCCCAAAACCCAAAGTACCAGGTATTTCATTTATTACACCCTAGGCCCATATAGATTCTATATGTGTGATACTTCTAAACCCATAAATACATAATGAAATACATACATATACATGTATCGGTACAGATTAGGTAGTAAAAAAGTTCCTAAAACAGTCAGAAGGAGGAATGCACAGGATAGTGCACTAACAAATTAACTAGTGTGATTCTAACAGACAAAACAAAGAAATGAAGATAAGGAAGGGCAGGACATATTGTGCTGCAAAATTAACTAAATGATTCACTGTCAACAAGAAAGACAGTTTTAGTGTTGGATAATGCAGTGCAATATTAACTATAAAAGGTGAATCAAGGACATCAGGTTCCGCTACAAATAATTTAAATGGGCAATTAAAGATAGATAGATAGATAGATAGATAAAAACAAACAAAGGGGTTGTGAGGGTGGCCTAATGGTTAAGGTGTTTGCCTTACAAACACAAGGTGCAGGGTTTGAGTCTCACAAGGGATAATTGGCTAGGCTTAATATGGTTCACAAGGGCAGTTAGCTTAGTACTAACCTATGAACCTATAGGAAGGAAACAAGATTGAATAAGCTGTAGTTATTAGAGTGGGTATTATGGTTACTGTTTTTTTTTTTTTTAAGGCGCCAAGGCAGGGTTAAGAGCTAGGTAATTTCCTTAGGAGATGCTAGTAATCCTAGTATGGTACAAGATAAGCTTAGAATCTGGGATAGAACGCACAGTTAGGGATCATGGATTGATCACACTTCTGGTATTTGTCTATCACTGATGTCTGCATGCTTGGGTGTTTTTTGTTTTCTGGTTCATGAGGAGGTTTATGCAAAAGTGCTTAGCAAAGTCCTTTGAGGCTTTAAGTACAACTGTGTAAGTAAAGTTGCCATAACAGCAGATGTTTTAATAGATTACTGCTGCAGTAGCCCAAACTAGTAGGTTTATATCCTGCCAAGGATATGACCAAACAGGCCAGCTTTCAAAACTTAAGGACACCATCCATGTGCCATAAACAACAAGGGCTTGAACAGAGCCACATAAAAAGACAGAGCGCCAAAAGCTTCAGAGTTGTTTTACCTCTGGAAGGGATAGTATGGCCATGAAAGGAAACATTCTAGGAGAGGAAAATAAGACAATGTAACCATATACACAAGGGTATATAGATCCTCACCCTGGCAAAAAAAACAAACAAGGGGGTACAGGAAGGGTATGACTACAACAGTGATCTATCAATATTTATTTATTATTATTTATTTTACATTTGTTGACCGGGCTAGTCCAGCTGGATATATGTCCATTTTCAGTGGAGGTCCGGGGAGAAAAGCTCCACATACATAAAAATGTTTACAAACACAATGGTATTTACAAAGACATTGATACATTACAAAGCTTAGGCATACATTACATTTCATAGGATTTAGCATTTGAATATGAAAAGCCTAGTGCAAACAGTTTTGGATATTCCTGATAAAATATGTCAAAGACACTATTAATTATAAAGTCACACACACAAATGTCACACAAAAATGCAAGTGTGTAACAGCAATGGACATTCATACAAAGTATGTACAAGGACACTCTTATTCTGTAAAGTCTCACCAGAAGACCTACTGTAAGATGGCTATGGATAATCATTCAATATATGTACAGGACATTAGTCCGCTGTATAGTCACATCAACATTATTATCATTAGAGATCATTCAAAATATGTACAGGACATTAGTCCGCTGTATAGTCATATTAACTTTATTATCATTAGAGATCATTCAAAATATGTACAGGACATTAGTCCGCTGTATAGTCACATTAACTTTATTATCAATAGAGATCATTCAAAATATGTACAGGACATTAGTCCGCCGTATAGTTATATTAACGTTATTATCAATAGAGATCATTCAAAATATGTACAGGACATTAGTCCGCGGTATAGTCACATTAACTTTATTATCAATAGAGATCATTCAACATATGTACAGGACATTAGTCCGCTGTATAGTCACATTAACTTTATTATCAATAGAGATCATTCAAAATATGTACAGGACATTAGTCCGCTGTATAGTCACATCAACTTTATTATCAATAGAGATCATTCAAAATATGTACAGGACATTAGTCCGCTGTATAGTCATATTAACGTTATTATCAATAGAGATCATTCAAAATATGTACAGGACATTAGTCTGCTGTATAGTCACATTAACTTTATTATCATTAGAGATCATTCAAAATATGTACAGGACATTAGTCCGCTGTATAGTCACATTAACTTTATTATCAATAGAGATCATTCAAAATATGTACAGGACATTAGTCCGCTGTATAGTCATATTAACGTTATTATCAATAGAGATCATTCAAAATATGTACAGGACATTAGTCCGCGGTATAGTCACATTAACTTTATTATCAATAGAGATCATTCAAAATATGTACAGTACATTAGTCCGCTTTATAGTCACATTAACTGTATTATCAATAGAGATCATTCAAAATATGTACAGGACATTAGTCCGCTGTATAGTCACATTAACCTTATTATCAATAGAGATCATTCAAAATATGTACAGGACATTAGTCCGCTGTATAGTCACATTAACTTTATTATCAATAGAGATCATTCAACATATGTACAGGACATTAGTCCGCTGTATAGTCACATTAACTTTATTATCAATAGAGATCATTCAAAATATGTACAGGACATTAGTCCGTGGTATAGTCACATTAACTTTATTATCAATAGAGATCATTCAAAATATGTACAGGACATTAGTCCGCTGTATAGTCACATTAACTTTATTATCAATAGAGATCATTCAATATATGTACAGGACATTAGTCCGCTGTATAGTCACATTAACTTTATTATCAATAGAGATCATTCAAAATATGTACAGGACATTAGTCTGCTGTATAGTCATATTAACTTTATTATCAATAGAGATCATTCAAAATATGTACAGGACATTAGTCCGCTGTATAGTCATATTAACTTTAATATCAATAGAGATCATTCAACATATGTACAGGACATTAGTCTGCTGTATAGTCATATTAACTTTATTATCAATAGAGATCATTCAAAATATGTACAGGACATTAGTCCGCTGTATAGTCACATTAACTTTATTATCAATAGAGATCATTCAAAATATGTACAGGACATTAGTCCGCTGTATAGTCATATTAACGTTATTATCAATAGAGATCATTCAAAATATGTACAGGACATTAGTCCGCTGTATAGTCACATTAACTTTATTATCAATAGAGATCATTCAAAATATGTACAGGACATTAGTCCGCTGTATAGTCATATTAACTTTATTATCAATAGAGATCATTCAAAATATGTACAGGACATTAGTCCGCTGTATAGTCATATTAACTTTATTATCAATAGAGATCATTCAAAATATGTACAGGACATTAGTCCGCTGTATAGTCATATTAACTTTATTATCAATAGAGATCATTCAAAATATGTACAGGACATTAGTCCGCTGTAGTCACATTAACTTTATTATCAATAGAGAAGACACAAGATTATACATATATATTATATATATAAGAAGATTGGTGTCTAGGGAAGGGTTTGGTAGTTAGTCTGGGTTGACACAGGGGCATAACCAGTGTGATTTAAGGTAGGGTTTTAGTTTGCTTTTAAATAGGTTAGCTGAGGCTAGGGAGGTTAGGTGATTAGGGAGGCTGCTCCAGGTTTTACCCACTGTATTAGGGAACAATGTGTCACCAGCTGAATTATTGGATTTAGCTATTTGTACTAGTAATTTTAGCATAGGGTTTTGAGATTATTATAGGGGGTATTGAGTACTGGTGTATTTGTAGGTTGATACAGGAGCTTATGGACTGTTGTTAGTTGGTTGAAAAGTATTAGATTTGGCAATTCTAACCAGCCTAGTTGATTCAGATTGATACAATGATGGGTCCTATAGGGGGGCCCAGCTGCAAATCTGGCAATATTGTTGTAGGAGGTAGACAGTTTATTCAGGTTGCTTTTATATAATTTAGTATAGATAGGCGAGGCATATAGTAGGGTGGAGATAAGGTGGGTATGGGCTATAGTGATCTTGGCTAGTGGAGTCAGAAAGGTTTTGATCCGGTAGAGGGAACCTAATTTTTTGTTCACTGTTTTTATAGTGTTATTAATATGAGGCTCAAAGGTGAGGTTATTATCAATTAGTACCCCAAGTAGTTTTGTAGTAGGATCAGGAGATATTATAGTTCCATTGCTAGAAGTAACAGTAAAGTTAAGTGGGGAGGCTCTATGGGTGGGGGTAAATAGTAGCATTTTTGTTTTTTTAGGGTTCAAGATAAGACATCGGTGTAGAAGCCAATTTTCAACTATACTAATGGTGTTTTGGGTTAGGGACTGAAGTTCTGATAAGGAAGTGGCTGAGCATATAAGTGTGGAGTCGTCTACATATTGGATACAGGTAGCTTGAGGAATTACGGAATGGAGGACATTTGTGAAGATGGGGAAGAGGAGAGGACCCAATATTGAGCCTTGAGGGACACCTATGGCAATTGGGAGGTGGAAAGATAAGGTATTTGCCCATAGTACAGCCTGTTGCCTGTTATTTAAGTAGGACTGGAACCACTGTATAGCAAGAGCATCCAATGACAGGTTTTTAAATGTGTTTATGAGGAGGTGGTGGTTAACCATGTCAAAGGCTCTTGACAAATCAATAAAGAGGGCTGAGGATAGAGTGTTGTTATTACGATTTCTATTAATGCAGTCAGTAAAGGATAAGAGAGCAGAGGTGGTGCTATGAAATGGTCTGAAGCCATGTTGGCAGGTGGCTAATAAATTATATTCAAGTAGGTGGCTTAAAAGTTGCTTATGAATGCATTTCTCCATTACTTCTGCCAAAGGGGATAGTATGGCTATGGGCCTGTAGTTGGAAAACTCTTTGGAATTACCACCTTTATGCAGGGGGATAATGTGAGAAACTTTCCAGATTGATGGGATGGTTCCTTCAGAAATAGTTCTATTAATGAGGATGGATATGGAGTAGGCTATGGTTTTTGCTGCTTTTTGCAGGTATTCTGCAGGTAGTAGGTCTGCAGAAAGAGTGGTGGGTTTAAGTTTCTGAATAAGGTTACAGACAAGGGATGTGGGAACTGGTTGAAAATGAAATAGAGGGAGGCTATTGGAGATGACAGGCGTAGAGGATGTGGAGTTATGAGATAGTTGGTTGGCCAGGGATTGAATGGTTTCTGAGAAAAAAGTGTTAAAAGAGTTGGCTATTTGAATGGGATTGTTGTGATCAGAGCCTAAGGGAGTATGAGTGCCTGAGCAGGTGGGTGTAGGAGGTTATTAATGCCTAACCAGAATTTTTGAGGATTATTTTGGTGGGTTTGTTGAAGCTGGCAGTAGTAGTTTCTTTTGTCAGACAATATGGCTTTTTTGCTTCATTTCTTAGCTGTCTGAACATTAACTGTTCTGAAGAGCTTTTTGTTGACCGCCAGCTGGCCCATAGTTTATTTCTTAGGAGGATTTTTTGTTTGGTAGGTCTTGGTGAGCCATGGGGCTGGTTTAGTCCTGATTCTAATTTTGCGTGTTGGGACATGACAGTCAAGAATGGCTAAGAATTTTGAATTAAAGTATTTGACTGCATCATCTAATGGGAGGTGTTTGAGGGGTGACCAGTCACAGGCACTAAGTTCTGTTTGGAAGCTATCAGGGTTAAAGTTTTTGTTAGCCCTTATTGTCCTATATAAATGGTTGAGTTTGGAGTTTCAGTCTTATATCTGATTAAATAGGTGGGTGCGTGGTCACTTATATCTTCAGGGAGGGTACCTATTTTATAAGGTTGTTGGTGACTATTCATGAGAGTCCAGTCTAGGGTGCTTTCTTTGTTATTTAATGTATTGGTTCTGGTAGGGGATGGGATGGTTTGAGTAAAACCATATAGGTTAATATGAGTAGGAGGCTGCTCAGATGAACAGGAATTCCAGTTTATATTAAAGTCACC
The DNA here is from genome assembly GCF_019279795.1 of Protopterus annectens. Lineage (NCBI taxonomy): Eukaryota > Metazoa > Chordata > Ceratodontiformes > Protopteridae > Protopterus > Protopterus annectens. The sequence goes on along the minus strand of NC_056741.1, from coordinate 1,329,188,231 downwards.
CAGTATTATGTTTTCTTGTGGGTAGTTGGTTGAGAGCCAACTGAGGATAGCTTCTAATGTGTTAGTATTATTGCCTGGGGGAAGGTAGACACAGATGATATATATGGATTTACATTTGTTGAGCTGAATCTTGGATATAAGAATCTCTGCATTACTAGATAGTGGAGGTTTGGGGTCTAGTAAGGTAACTTGTAATCCATTTTTATATAGTATAACTACTCCTCCACCCTTCTTAACATTACGGTCAAGTCTCAGGATATCATAGCCAGGGGGAGTAACTACACTGTCTTGTATTGATGGCTTGAGCCATGTTTCAGTGAGACAGACTAAGTCAAAAAAATGTACATCTATAAGGGCATGCAGGTGAGCAACTTTATTATTTATGCTACGAATATTAAGATGAGTTATCAGAAGAGAGTTGGGGGGGGGCCTAGTAGTCAGGTATGTGTTAGTAGGAGTTGTTGTATCAGGCTTTGTAGTTGAGCTAGAGATTGGACCAGGGTTTGGGTGTATGTCACCATCTATAAGGGAGTGGACCAGTATTCTCAGGGTGAGTTGTAAAAGTTTACAAATTAGGTTCTGGGATCTCCTGGCTTTTGGGCTAAAATAAGTAATGTGAGTAAGTCTATGAAACTTGGCTGATGAATACTTTGATGGACAAGATGTGTTACAGGGACAAAACATCTATTGTTATGGTAAGTTTACTTATACAACGGTATTACATTCAACATTAAATCACTGTTGCAGTAGCCTAAGTTATTAGGGTAGACTACTATAACTTATAAACTTATAGGGAGGAGGAAAACGTTTAATAATCCAACAGCGTCCGGAAAGGTTTGAGCAAAGCCTGTTCTGGACCTAGAAAAGGAATCCAGTTTGTAATGCTTTGTGAAAGTATGAACAGAGGACCAAGTTGCCACCTCTAGAATACATCTAGAGTATACCCCTTTCCAGAAAGCCACAGAAGAGGCCAAAGCCCTGGTAGAGATGGCCGTAACCCTGTCTGAAAAGTGTAATTTTATGGTGATAATAAAGAAAAAAATAGCATGAGACATCCATATCAAAAATGTCTGCTTTGACACACTGGTTGACTTTTCTCCTACTTTCTCAGGAAACAAAACAGCTGATTGGCTTTTCTGAAGGATGGAGTTCTGTCCAAGTAGTATCTGACCTGCCTGTGAACATCCAGAGTATGAAGATTTCTTTCTCCCTTGTTTTTAGATTCTGGAGAGAAGACAGGGAGATTAACAGATTGGCTCATGTTAAACTCTGAAACAACTTTATGCATTAAAGAAGGATTTGTACTCCAAGAAGCCCTGTCCTTGTGAAAAATAAGGTGTGGTGCATTCACCATATGAGCTTGTAACTCAGATACCCTTCTAACAGAAGTCAGAACGATGAGTAATACAGTTTCCCATGTTAAGAACCTCAAATCAGTATGACGAGCTGGTTCAAATGGAGAAAGAGTTAGTTTTTCAAGCACAAAGTTTAGATCCTGACAAGGCACCACCTGTTTTCTAGGTGGATGAATATGTAAAGCCCCTTTCAAAAACTGCTTGACTTGAGGATAGGAAGAAAGGGGAGGAAGCAGAAATGGACAACTGAGGAATCTTGATAGAAGAATAAGAATAAGAATAAGAAAGAACAGCCGCACAACAATAGCTTACTCAAATAATCATGAACCAGAGGCAACTGGGCCATAAAAGGAGTGACACTAACTAGAAAATCTTTTCCACTTACAGATATATAGCTAGCAGGTTTTTAAGCCTCCTTCAGCACCTGCTGCACATCCACAAAAAAGGTGCCTAAAAGGTATCAAAATGTTATCAACCAAGCAGTTAAATGAAGTGTTTTCAGGCTAAGGAGTATCAAACAACCGTTGTCTTATGTGAGGAAGCTCGTGGTAATCGCTCTTGCCCAGTTTCAAGAGGAGGCAGAAAGTATAGCATGTGTAAGTAAACTTACCATGACAGTAGATGTTCATGTTATCACTGTTGCATTAGCCTTAGCTGTATATCTTGCTGAGGATATGCAAGCTTCCAAATCATTCAGGGCACCTTCCATTCACCCAAGCCATCAGTCAGTTCTATCTGAGCTGAATAAAAGTCAGGTTTGGGTGCAAAGCCCTTCAGAGCTTTCATGCCAACAGAGAAAGGAAGGCTAAAGCTCCAAGACTACAATGTTAGGAATAAACCAATAAAAAGTCCACACCCTGGCATAAAAGCATACAAAAAACAAGGGGGATGGAGGGAGTGACTGCTGCAGCAGTGATCATTTCAACATCTACTGTTATGGTAAGTTTACTTACACAACAGAACTATGTTCTTCATTTGCTCACTGATACAGTAGACTTAGTTATATGGGTAGATTGCCATAGCTTAAAATGGCAGGGAGGAGGAAGAATAATGGCACAGGAGCCCCTGGAAATTGGTCCTAATAAAGGCTTACCTAGACCTGGACCTAGAGAAGGAGGCTAGTTTATACTGCTTTGTAAAAGTGTGTAAAGAGGACCAAGTTGCTGCTTCTACACTACTTCTAGCATCCAACCCCTTCCAAAAAGCCACACATGAAGCCAAACCCCACTGCTTTGTAAAAGTGTGTAAAGAAGACCAAGTTGCTGCTCCTACAATACTTCTAGCATCCAACCCCTTCCAAAAAGCCACACATGAAGCCAAGCCCCAGACGAAAACAGCTTTGACCCTGCCTAGCACTGTTTTGTTGTGGTGGGTGTAACAAAAAGTAATAGTGTGAACCATTTCGAAATACTCTGTTTTTACACAGGTTGTCATTTTTTTCTTACCTTCACAAGAAATGAACAACTGATCAGAACTGATCAGAAGTTATGAAAGATTTTTTTTCTGTCAAGATAGTACCTGAGTTGTTTGTAGACTTCCAAAGTTAGAAGTATAATTTCTTCCTTATTTTATGGTTCTAGAAAAAAGATAGGGAGATGGATATCTTGGCATAAGGTAAAACTGGATACCGCTTTAGGCATAAATGAAGGATTAGTTCTTAAAAATATATACATCTTTGTGGAAAATGAGATAAGGTTAATACCCATGAAAGCTTACAACCCAGATGCTCCTCTTGCAGAGGTGATAGCAATTAAGACTATTTTCCATGTTAAGAACCTCCAGTCAGACTGATAAGCTAGTTCAAATGAAGCAAGTGTTAGTTTTTCCTAGCACAAAATTAAGATCTCAAGGCAAAGCCATGAGTTTCCCAGGCGGCTTCTTATGCAGCACCCCTTTCAAAAACATTTTCACATGAGGTTGCATTGAAAGAGGTGGATCCATGGGCAACCATGCTGAAATGATCAAGACGTGGATCTTGATTATGGTAAGATAGGCCATAAAATAGTAGCTTACACAAATACTGCAGAACAAGAGAACCACCAACCCCGAATGGGTACAGGTTCTTTTGTTTGCACTAAACAGAAAACCTTTTCCATTGCTAATATGTGATTTTCTTGTAATAGGCTTTTTTGCTTCCATTGATACCTACTGCATGTCCACAGAGAATGGGTACCTAAAAGTTATTAAAATTCTACCATCCAAGCAGTCAGTTATAGTTATTTGAATCTGGGATGTATCAAACACCCCTGGTCTAGTGTGAGTAAATCTAGTCTGTGAGGAAGCTTGTGGTACTTATCCCTCGCCATTTCCTAAAGAAGGGAGAACTACTCTTGCCTAAGCTAGAAGGCAGTCACTTCAACAAACCTCTAAACCTCTTAGTGCAAGAAATCTTGACAAAGCCTAAAATAATGGAGAAACAAAGGTTCAAAAACAGGGAAAGATTTTAAATATTGCTCTTATAAACTTAAAACGTTGATAAGATAACAGGATTTGTGTTAACAGACCATAAATATGACACATTAATCTGGACATTCTGAAAATATGGATAGTTGAAAGTTGTGCACCATAATGATCTTTGAAGAGTGCTTCTGAGTCTTCAGAATGTCCCTGGGTACTAGAGAAATGGGTGGAAAAGTATATAAGAGCATTCCTGTCTGTGGAAAAGGTAAAACATCTGTCTTTCAGGCCTTCTTGCATGAAGTCCTGGAGCAGAATTTTTGTCAACTGATTGTTAACAGCAGAGATAAAAAAAATATCTATTTAAGGTTTTTCCCACATTAGGATAAATCCTTGGAAGAGCTCCTGATTCAATTGCTATACATGAGGGTCTGTCCTGGACCTGCTCAGCTTGTCTGCCACACAGTTTTGCTCTGACAGTTTGTAAAATGCATGTAGAGTTAGACTTTGCTGAAAAGTTGTACTTCAAACTATCATGGCTAGTCTGCACAGGTGGTAAGATCTAGTTTTTTCCTTGCTTGTTTATGTTCCATTTTACTGTGATGTTGTCTGGAAACACCTGAAGCGGTCTGGGAGATCACAAATGGTTGAGAGTATTGACAGCATTTATAACAGCTAACATCTCTTTTATGTTTATGTGTTTTGGTCTGTCTTTTTTGTTCCAAAGATCCTGCACTTTTATCCCCATAGACATTGCTCCCCAAGCAAAATCTGAAGTATCTGTTCTGAATAACTGTGCTGCAACAGAAAGGGAAAACAGGAGACCTGGATTTTGAGAAATGTGGTGTCTCCACCAGAGAATCTCTCTTTTCACAAATCCCAAAAATGGAATTTGAAAATGTTGATGCTGGGAGTCTTACTAAAGGTATCATGAGAATCATGGATGCCACGTGGCCCAAACTCCTGAGGCATTTCCTCACTGAGACTGAAGTCTGACTGCAAAACCCCTGGAATAGATCTAAATGTAGAAGTATTTTTTTTCCTGTAGAGGAAGTGCTCTTTGTACTGAGGTGTCTAGCAGGCAGCCCCCAGAAACATTATCCTGTGAAAAGGAATCAGGAGAGACACTTAAATGTTCACTTGGAATCCAGCCTGCATAGAAGATCTCTGACCCAATGGAAAGATTCCTGACACTTTGAAAAAGACTCTGCAAAGATAAGCAAGTCATATAATCATCTAAACATGGAAAAATGTGGATACCTGCAGCCTGCAATGTGCTATCACAGGAACTAGACACTTTGTGAACACTCCTGGAGCAGTGGATAGCCCAAAGGGCAAGGCAGTGAACTGATGAAGTGATCCAGTCACACGAAACATTAAGAAACAACTGAAATCTGGATGAAGAGGAATGTAATGATATTCATCTTTTAAATCTAAGGTTAACAGAAAACTCAAATGAGGAAAGAAGGATAACTGGTTGTGAACTGAAAGCATTTTGAACTTGGGTGCAATCACACACTGGTTCAGGAAAGAAAGATTCAGAGCTGGTCTAAAATAATTTTCTTTCTTTGGCATTAAAAGTAGCTAAGAGAAATCTTTACCCTAACAGAAGAGAAGGAACAACTTTTACTACCCCAAAATACAACAAATGATGTAAAACCAGAAGAAAGAGAAGGGCTTGGCCTGTCGGATGAGGAGGAATACCCTGAAAAGGAGGAATTTCCTCTCACTGCCATCTGTAACCTAGATGGATCACATTCAGGACCCATTTGTCTGGAACAATTTGTTGCCAAGGAAATAAATGGAGATTTATACTTCTTGGAAGGATTAAGGAACTGCCAGTGTGGGTGGGAGGACAGGACAAGGTCTTTTATATAGTCATTCTGATTTATTTGACTGTCCTTTGTTCTGGGGGGGGGGTCTTGCTTTCTTTTTAGAACCTCTCTGTCATTGCTTTTTAAAAGTCTGCTTTGCCAAAGTTAGATAAGAGAACAAAGAATCCTTTGGAAAACTTAGAAAAGCAGGGATGAAAAATCTGAGATTCCCTGAATCAGCTTTTCCCTCTCATCACAATTGTTGTTAGCCTGTGCTGCAGCATAAGGTCAAAAAACTAAATCCTTATCTAAGGGAGAAGTCAAAATTTCATTTTTGACATCTTGGAGGTTCTGGGAATGCATCCAAGCAAACCTCCTGAAAACAGTTTTAGTGTCAGCAGCCCTGGAAATAGTAATGACAGGGTCGTAAACACATGTCAAACACTGAGTAGTGACTTGAGAAATAAAAGAAACTAAACTACACAATGCAGAAACCCTTAGTCAGCCTCAATAAATTACTCCTGTCCAAAGTGAGTGACAGAGGGGAAGATAAATATTTAGTTTTCTATCTCTTTCTAACAGAAATATGTGGAATAAAAAAACAGACACAATACTGCCAACAACTTCCACTGGGATGGACACAACTGTCTAGCAAAATAGGGGCACATTCCCAACCTCTTCTCCACTAACCTGCAAGAGTGGCCCTCCCTCACCTCCTGAGGGGACCCCAACAGCTGCAGAGGATATGGCTAACCCCCTGTACCTGAAGGCTGTATGGAGGAATCCAAAAATAAATAAATAAATAAGACAAGTGGTCTGAGGAACCAGCTTTAGCTTCAGCAGAGTCACACAGCTGAGGCAAATTACCAGTTTGCTGTGGTGGCAAAGGCTGCTTCACAATCTTTTTCTTTTTGTGATTGGAAAAAGGTTCTTTTGAAGGACTGGTACTTTGTTCCATCATGGTCAGTCCACAAATTATGCTTGTTTCCCCTGGAAAGCTTAGCAGCATTAGTCAGTACAACAGGAAAGTAGAAAGAAAGAAACCAACTTTTTCTCAGAAAAAAAGAAAGACTGTAAAAAGAGCTTTAAACAGTTCCCCAACCACAAAAAGTAAAATAACTGCCCTTTATCCACATAAAAAGTTGTTCTAAATAACTTTTTACCACAAAAGTGAAAAAGTACGCTCCTGATTAAAAGTATATAAGTCACAAGACAGTCAACAAAAAACACTTATTTTTAAGATTATCTGCACAGCAATGGGACAGCAGTAACTGACCATCGATCCTCAAAAGGCCATACAGGACCACTCCTCTAGGCATCAAAAAAGCTCTGAAGGGCTTGGCACCCAAATATTTTTTTTTTAGTAAGCTCAGCTCAAGCTGAATGGTGGTTAGGGCACTTGGAAGGTGCCCTGAAGCCTTGGAAGCTGACTGGCTGTTACATCCTATGCAGGATATACCCCACATAGCTAAGGCTAATGCAGCAGTGATCCATATGATGAACATCAATAAACACTGTCCTTTTTCAATAGCTAAAAAAAAAAATAATTCCTAATAATAACAGCAGACATACTTTGTTTGAATAGCGACACTGTTAGAGAAAGGGTTTTTCATAAGGCAATGTATAGAGATGGAATCAGGGACTGGGTTAGGATTAGCACACATTAGTAAGAATGGGCATAGGAATTCCATCCCCTACATCATTTTACTCGTGAGCTAACTCTAACTCTGCCCCTAACCTCAAACCTACACATCACCAATTTTTCCATAGACGTCCCAATACACCAGACACTCATCTACACATACCATTTAACACTAAAGCTATCCCTTATCAAACTCTATTTCAACCCTGACCTGCAAACACTCTCACGCACTCCCACTCCAAATGCTGAAATGTTTGGAATATCTGAAAAGTCTGACATTAACACATGAATCTATTTATACTAACACAAAGCACATACTATACACAAACCCAACCTTCAGTATTACAACGTTTGATTAACTCAGCACTTGATAAAGAAGCCTTCCCTGTTCCATCCCCCATGGACTTAACAGAGTAGCTCTCCCTTGCCTATGAGGGAACCCCAACAACAACAGAGGACATGGCTAAACCCCAGTCTATAGTGGCTGTATGTGCTTCAACAGAGGGCTTTGTAGTAAAAGATGAGTGGTCGAGGAGCACACAATGCCCAAAGCAGAGTCATGCACCTGTGGATGATTGCAAGCCTGCTATGATGGCAAAGGCTCTTTTCTTAACTTTTTTCTTTTTATGGCTGGAAGAAGAACTGACTGTGGGACTAGTGTTTTTTTCCCACGGTCAGTCTAAAAATTGTGCCTCTTTCCTGAGCAAAACAAGCAGCAAAAGCTGATAAAATTAAAAGTCTTTAAAAGTCACTTTTTCACACAAAAACACAATAAAAAGCATTTTAAAACACTTTGCCAGTCCAAAAAGTAAAATAAACACAATTTTTCCACAGAAAAAATGTTTTTCAATTACTTTAAATAACTTTTAAACTAAAAGGAAAAAAGAGTGCACCCAATTAAAAGTACAGTTAATTCTTGTGAAAGTCTGTTAAAACATATACTCATACCTTAAAAATAACATTCCTAAACAGGAAAGTGCAAAAAAAATAAATAATTTGATTAAAGCAGAACGTTTTCCCCCTAAAGGGAACTTATCTGTCTTGCAAAGGAACAACAAAGTCCAACTGTCGATCCATGAAAGCCTCAGAGAAGCAACTCAGGAGAGCACTGAAGGGCTGCACTCCCAAACCTGTCTTTTTCGTCAGCTCAGCTCATGCTGACTAATGGTTTGGGTGTGTGGAAGGTGCTTTGAAGTTTTAGAAGCTGGCTGTTATTGGCAGAATATAACCCATACAGCCAAGGCTCCTGTAGCAGGGATCAGTGTGATGAACACTGAATATATCAGTCAAACTAGAAAAGTAAATGAGAATGCTTTGAGAAATGACTAGCATAAAATAGCTATCCACATTCACCAACAGCCTACAGTAAATGCAAAAAAAAAAAAAAAAAAAAAATATATATATATATATATATATATATATATATATATATATATATATATATATATAAACACAAAAACTTCTTAAACTCCTGACAAAATCCATTTATGAATCATTACTGATTAGCTTGTACATCAAGTAATTCCTAATTCTATTCAAAATAAAGCATAGTTGAGCAAGTAAACCTGCCATAATAGTAATAATACATCACTGTTGCAGTAGCCTAAGCTATTTGGGTTATATCCTGCCAAGGATATGGCGATCAGCAAGCTTTCAATGCTTCAGGGCACCTTCCACATGTCTTAACTGCTTTGTAGGTTTTGGAAAGCCATATACAAGCAGTGGTTAGGCCAGAAAATGCTTCAGAGTGTTCTTGCCTCAAGAAAGGAGGCTACAGCCATAAAAAGGAAAAAATGATAGGAAAGAAAAATCCAATATATGTATATGACATACATAGTGTAATTATGTACACAGTGATGTATATACATCTATTTATCTATACACACACGCACACACACACACACACACACACACGCACACACACACACGCACACACACGCACACACACACACACACGCGCACACACACACACGCACACACACACACACACACACACACACACACACACAGACACACAGACACACAGACGCGCACACACACACACACACACACACTCTGGAAATACAACAAAAACAAGTAAGGGGTGAAGGGAGGGGACAGCTTTATTAGAACAGCTGCTGCTAATATAAGTTTACACAACTGTACTATATATAACATTAGATCATTTTTGCAGTAGCCTAAGTTACTTGGGTAGATTACCATAACTTACTAATATACAGGGAAGATGAAGGAATTATAGAATCTAGGACCCCCTGGACTTGTTCCTAGTAAAGCCTGTTCTGGACCAGAAAAAGGAATCCAGATTGTGATGCTTTGTAAAAATATGAACAGAGGATCAAGTAGATGCCTCTACAATACTCCTACAGTCCAACCCTTTCCGATACCCACAGAAGAAGCCAAAGGTCTGGTACAGTGAGCCCTGACCCTTCCTGGAAGTGGTTTATTATAGTTAGAATAGCAGAAAGAGAGAGAAAGAAAGAAAGAAAGAAAGAAAGAAAGAAAGAAAGAAAAAGAAAAAAAAGAAAGAAATTGCATGATCCAATCATCTAGAAATTGTATTCTTTGACACTGGCTGTCATTTTTTTTAGCTTTATAGGAAACAACAGCTAACCAGCCTTCTTGAAGTATTTGGTTTTGTCTAAGTAGTATCTATGCTGCCTGTGGCTATGCAGAGTGTGTAATATTCTTTCTCCCTTGCTTTCAGGTTCTGGAAAGAATACAGGGAGATTAACAGATGAACTTAAGTTAAACTCTGAAACCACTTTAAGTATAAAGAAGGACTTGTTCTAAAAAACGTCCTTGTGGAAAATGAGGTAGGGTTGACTAACCAAAACAGCTAGTAACTCAGATACTCTTCTTGCAGAAGACAGACAGATGAATAATACAGTCTTCCATATTAATAACCTCAATTCAGCCTGATGAATTGGTTCAAATGGAAGAAGTGCCAACTTTTCAAACACAAAGTTAACACCCCAAGGAGAAGCCACCTGTTTTCAAGTCGCTTGATATGTATAACCCCTTTCAAAAACTGTATGACTTGAGGATAGGAAGAAAGGGGGGAGTCTATAGACAAATACACAGAAATGGCTGAAAGATGAATCTTGACAGAAAAGTAAGAAAGGCCAGAGGATAATAACTCACACAAATATTCTCAAACCAGAGGCATCTGGGCCTTGAAAGGGTCCTGATTCTTAAGTCTGACACCAACTAGAAAATATTTTCCACTTACATATATATGATTTTCTATTGCCAGTTTTTTTTTTATCCTCCTTTGGTACCTGCTGCATATCCTCACAAAAAGGGGGCTGAAAAAAGTATTAAAATTCTTTCATAAAAGCAGTCAGTTGAAGTGATTTCAAGTTGGGGAGTATCAAAGAGCCATTGTCTTGTATGTACAATTCCAGTCTGTAGAGAAGTGAGAGGCAGTTTTCCCTAGCCATTTTCAAGAGAAGAGATAACCACTGTTGCCTGGGCTACACTGCTACCTTTTTGGAGTCCTTCTGGATCTTTAGAAGAACCCTGGATATCAGTGGAAAGGGTGGAAAGGCACAGAAAAATATTCATGTGCACTCTGTTTTAAAATGAGACAAACAGATCTTATCTGAGGTCTTATTTGAGATCTCCAGAGTTGGATCCATTCCTAGAAGAGACCAGGGTGTAGTTTCTATTCATGAGGGTCTGTCCTGGTCCTGCTCAGCTTGTCTGATGAAATGTTGTGCTCTGGTGGAAGGTATGAAGGCTGAAGAGTCAAACTGAGCTGAATTGCTACCTCTCAGGCCACCATAACAAGTTTGCAAAGGGAATAAGATCTGGTATCCCTTGTGTGTTTATATATCACTTCATTGTGATGTCTGTGATAACTTGCAGAGGTCCCTGAGACCAGAGATGGATTAAGGACTTTAGAGCATTGATTACTACCAAAATTTCTTTGACATTTATACACTTTTGTCTGTTTTGTCTGTCCTGTTTCTTCCACAGACCTTGCACTTTCACTCCACTGGATACAGTTTCCCAAAGACACTGTGAGATATCTGTTGTGACAGACTGAGAATGAGTTGGAAGCGAAAGGAAGAGACCAGGATTCAGAGACAACTGATCTACCCACCACAGTAACTCCCTTCTCACAAATCTCAGCTCTGGGACCTGAAAAGTTAAAGGGCAATGATACTGAGACCATGCTGATCTGAGGCACCTGTGAATTCTTCTCACATGAAACCAAGAATCCTGAGAAATTCCCTGACAGATGTTAGGGACCAGTATAGTTATACTTTGCCCTGAGGAAGAAAACCCTTTGAATGAGAGATAACAAGGTTTGCAGGGATAATATTTTGATCTTTGGGAACTTGATACAGAGACTGAGAAAGGGAAGATGCAGAACTAGTCTCCACGTGTCCTCTTTGTTTTGGCACCCAAAGGATCCCTGAATAAAAAGCTTTACCTATTTGATATCTGAGAGCAGTAATTCTATGACCTTGATGTGACAACATGTCATCCAAAACTGGGGGAAACAGGGATGTTTTGTTTGCATGATGAGGAAGAATTCCCTGAAAATGAGGAAGGGGCTCCCATTGCCAGCTGTACCTCTGTTAAATGATTCTCAGAATCCATTTGTCTGAGATGAGCTGCTGCCACTGGGGAAGAAGAAGTCCTAGACTAAGGGAAAAGTTGCTGGGAGGGGAGGGATCTGAAGAGGCAAATAGTCATTCTGACTTTTTAGATTGTTCTTGGTTCTGGAATACCTTCCTTTTTTGCCATTAATTTTTAGTATTCAGCTTGTTAAAACCGTGCTGCTTAACTTGCTGTTTTGAAAAAGGGTCCCAAGTTAGAAAGAAAGTTTTTATTAAACTTAGAAAAGGAGAGTTGGAAAATTTGGGTCACCCTAGAATCAATTTCCTTCTCTCATGAAAAATTTTAAGAAACTCAGCAGCAGAAGGGCAAAATCAGAACATTCTACAATTTCGGGTAAGTTTTGAGATTGTAACCAAGAGATTTTCTCATATCTGGCCCACTAGCAGCAGCGCTAGAAATAACATCAACAGAACCATACGACTAATTTAGAGAGTGTTTGGTTTCATGAGGATCAGAAGCAATTAAGGAAGTCACTGCAGTGGTGGTGCTGCGGTAGCGTTGTCGCCTCACAGTAAGATGTTGTCCTGTTCGATTCTCAGCTAGACCGTCTTCTGTGTGGAGACATGCATGAATGGGCGTACCTTCATTGAAGGTTGTGAATCAGAGCTGGCAACTCGGCACATAAAAATCTACTGCCAATCATTAGCGGACCGGAGTTCCGCTGTGGCGACCCCTAACCAGGAAAAGCCAAAAGACACAACAACAACAACAGAAGCAATTAAGGAAGTCAAATAATTTATAACCTCTGAGGAACGAAGATTAACAGTTAACTGTCCCACATTCTCAAAAGTAGCCAGTAAAAAATTTAACGTGAGATTCAGAAACACTGAAATTTAAAATAGCAGAAGAACAAACTTTATTTTTCAAATCTAACAAAAGTTTTTCCCATTCTTTTCAAAGGGAACAGAAATAGCATTTACAAACTCTTTTGCATTACAAATTCTAGATGAGGAAATAACTGCAGGGTCTGGTTTAGGATTATAAATAGACATTTATGAGTCTGAGGTGCTCTGTATAGCTTTTTAGGAGCAGGAGGTTGAATGATCAGGCCTGCTTCAAGCTGTTAAGAAAACATCCCTTAAAGCTGATGAAACAGGTGGCTCAGCAGCAGGCTGTGGCACTTCCTCCAACAAATGATAATACTGTTGCTGGGAAATGGGGATTTAATTCTGTTCCCACTTAAATAAATCTTTTGTTTTGGGCAAAATCTCAGAAAAAGAGAGCTGTTCTGGAAGAAATCTTCAGCTTGAAGGGAATTTGCTGAAAGAAAATACTCTCCCTCTGTTCCATGCTCTTCTGACTGCGAACCAGAATGTGAGGGAAATCTTTTTCTGTTTGAGGAAGATTTTTGAATGTTGACCTGGAATCCTAAATACATGAGGTGATTTCTTACCCATGTAAGGGATTGCTGACACTTTGAGAAAGACTCTACAAAAATAAATAAATCATTAAACTAATGAAAAATGTGAATACCCTACAGTCGCAATGGGCTATCACAGGAGCTAGACAAGTTGCGAACACCACTGAGGCAGTAGATAACCGAAAGAGTAATGACCAGAACTGATAATGTAACCCAGACACAGAAATCCTTGGCTTAAATCTGTAGCAATAGGAATGTGATGATAAGCAACTTTTAAATGTAGAGTTACCCAAAAATTCGGAGGAGGTAACAGAGTTTGTAGAGGCAAAATTTTAAATGCAGGAACTTTTACAAAAAAAAATTGAGAGTATAAAGAGAAAACTGGTTTCCAACAGGAATCCTTCTTTGGCACAAAAAAAAAATCTTGACTAAAAACTTTGCCCCCACCAATCTGAGGGAACTGGTTTTATGACCACCACAGAAAGAATTTGGAAGATGACTGCATAATACAGTGAAGTCTGATATACTTCCTAGGAACAGGTAGGATACCCTGAAAGGACATAGGCTTTCCCACTGCCATCTGTTATCCCCCTGGACAACTTTTAGAACTCATTTGTCTGACAAAATCTGGTGCCAAAATAGAAGATGAGGAACCAGGTTTTGGGAAAGGTTTAGGTATGAGGCAAGGAGGGGAAAATAGGAAGGAAGAATGCTGTCACAGTCATTCAGAATTATTGGACCGTCCCATTTTCTGGAAGGTTCTCTTCTTTTTCTTTGAATATCCTGCCAATTTTTCTTATATGTCTGTTTTGCTTCTTGTAAAAGGAACCAGAGTTTGAAACAAATGTTTTATCACACATAGAGAAGGAAAGCTGAAAAATCCAAGTAACTCCCTGAACTAATTTCCCTTTTTCATCAAAGTGTATGAGTATCTGAGTAGCAGAAGGACCAAACAAAACCTCTTCATCCAAATGAAAATTTAAATTTCAGAATTCAAAGAGGACTTATCTTCTGAAGACGGAAAGCTGGCAATAATGTTCCTCATAATGTCAAAAGAAGTCAACAAATACTTTAACATGCTAGACTGATAATTTAAAAATTCTAAAGGCTAGAGTGATAGAAGAATAAAGTTTTGCCCCAAACCTGGTTTAGCATTAACAAGATTTTGTGCTGTAGCAGAAATAGCTGCAGGGTCAGATGGTGAGGAAAACACTTATAACACTGGTAATTTTGTCAAGTCTGTCTGCCTTTTTAGGGGCTGCAGGCTGACATTCAGGGATAACACTGGCCATATCAGAAGCCCCCCTACAAAGCCTGCAAAAGAGGATGAAGTGCATTTTTTATGTGGAAATGTATTTATAATAAGTCACTTAAGGAAGAAGGAATATCATTTTGTTCCAAATGACGCATGTTATTCACCCTAGAAATAGATTCAGACAAAGAAAGTTTATCCAAAGAAGATTCTGAGCCCTCACTTTCTTTAGAATCAGGATTTGGGGAGAAAAAAGAGAAGACGCCCTATGCTGCTCATTAGACAGAGAATCATCAGAAACTGAGGCTATCTTTTGGTTACAAAAATTACAGTCATTATTAAAAGGCTTCAAAGTCAGCAATAAACCTTCAGCCATGGTAATAAAGTCTCCCTTATCAGCAGAAATACACTCTGAGAAACATAAATGCTTAGCTTTCGATGGTGCAGTGGTTGCATTGTCACCTCACAGCAAGAGGTTCTCTTGTTCGATTCTCGGCTGGTATGCCTTCTGTGCAAAGTCTGCATGTCCTCCCTGCATCCATGTGTGTTTTCTACGTGTGCTCTGGTTTCCTCCCGCGATACAAAGACATGTGTCTGGAGTGTTTCTCCCTCAGCGCTGCTGAAAATTGGCTTTGTTCCAAATCGGATTTTCCTGGTTAACAAATGTTAAATAAATAAATAAATAGAGGTTCTTGCTTTTTATTTTTTTACTAGGGACATCCCTAGAAGGTGACCGACTCATGGATGGTACTTCAACCAAGGAAGCAGATCTCTTAGCTCGGCTATGCAGGGATGCATTGCCTGCTCCCAGTGGCTCTCCCATTCCTACTAATGGCACCTGAACAGCCACACAGGATATGGCTGAACCCTCTTCATTGGTGGCTGAAGTGGATACACCAGAGGGATCTAAAAAAAGTGAATGGTCTGAGGAACCAGGGCCACCCCCAAGAGGCTGAAGTATAGATTGAACCCCCTGGGTTGGCTAGGGCTCTTTGCAAGTGTTACTATTTTTGGGTATTCAGGAAACTAGAACCATGGGACTGGTAAGCAGTTCCATGGCTCTGCCAAAAAAGAATCCTGATTTGTGGTTAGTGCAGTTGGAACAAGTTGGTGACAGGTAAGTTGTCAAAAGCAGTGTTTACAAACAAAATGTATACTGACAGTCCTAATACATTCTTGCTCATAATAAAACATAGTAAGTCCAAGAAAATAAGTACATGTTTCTCACAAAAGTGGCTACATTTCAGCACAAACATTACAAGTAAGGAAAAGCAAGTTACTTGTCTGTCAGAACAGCTGGTCTGGAGATACTCATTAAAAATAGTCTTTCTCTGAAAACACAGTTTCTCAGAGAAATCAGCACATAATATATAGAAAATATGATATTGTGGAAGGTCTTCCACAAAGGGAACTTATCTGCCCAGCAATAAGAAGACATTCAGCCAACTGCTGATTCTCTGAAGCTCAGAACAGAAGCGCCGTCTAAGGGTGGCAGGAAAGTACTGCAGCTTTTGGTGCCTGATCCATTGTTTTTCTCCCTGTGGGTCTCATGCAACCAGCAGCTTGGGTGCAACTGTGGAAGGAGCCCAAAGCTTTGGAAGACTGGCCAACTGTTATATCATAGGCAATATATGACCCATAGAGCTAAGACTAATGTAGCAATGATTTATGAATGAACGTCTACTGTTCATAAGCTATCAAGGTAAATATATCAGTAAACAGTAGTTGAAACAATAAAAATTAAAAAAAAAATCAACTTAAACAGTAAAAGAAGGCCCATCACATCAACTCATGTGGGAGCTTCTCCTCACCTATACTTCTTTATTAAATATACTTACTCCACAGTCAAACACAGACCAAAATGAAACCCCCTAGAAAACAGCTACAGTGAACATAAATGTCAACTAAACTGCAAATTGGTGATGTCAGCTCAATGAAAATATTCACTAAACAAACCTATTTTATGAAACATAATTTTTTTACTAGCAGTTCCTTTACTCCCTCCAAACACTTATCCCAAGTGCCGATCCTGCTTTTTAGAACATAGATTAATCCTTGTATATACATTATTGAGACAGCTCTTATATAAACATATTCAAAAGGTTGACAACTCATTTGATTGGCACACTTGTGTCCTTGTAAAAAAAAAGAGTGACTACACAATGAGTAAATACTCGTGTGTGCGACCCATATATGGTTAAATTCACATTTACGTAGATTAGGTAATTATGAGAGTACAAGAAAATTGACATATTGTGGGAAGAAATATCCAGGGAATTGTTATGGCTAGGCTTATATAGGCCCTAGGGCCGATAGCCTAGTACCAACCTATGAACCTATGATGTTTGATTGAAAAGGTGGTGAATGTGAAAATGTGACAGTTGCACTGTAGAGGTTAGTGTGCATGTGCGAGAGTTCTCTGGTTAAAGTTGAGTAAGGGTTAAGTAAGGGAATAGATTTAGTGCTGTGCCTGTTTGGTATTGTTTGCTTTCTATGCCCTTCGTCTTGCATAGTGTAATGCTAGGGAAAGAGGTTTAGTAACATAATGTGCATGATTGAGGTTGGGGCAGGGGCAGGGTTAGGGTTAGCACACATGAGTAGGGTGGTGCAGAGGTTTAATAAAGAAAAAAAAGAATAATAAATGGAATGAATGAATAAATAAACAAGCAGACAACAATATAAGACGTGGCGCTAAACAGGCAAGTTTGTTAACTGGTTCTTATAAATCAGATGCAAGGTAGCTTGAGGGCTAAGTGTATCAAGCACTAGGAAAGCCATTTATCAAACCATGCATTTGTTTGATGATAGAAAAGAATATGAAGAAAGCCAAGAATGGGTAGAGGAAAGAGTACTTGATAAGGATACTTATGACAGGATTAGAAGAAAGCAAATTCAAGAAAGGATAGGAGCCATTTTGTAGGACATCATCAAAGTGATTTGGAAGGGGCTACTGGAAGAGTAAGAAAGTAGGTGGAAAAAGGGGAGGGGTTAAGAAGTGCAGGAGATAAAACAGCAGGTAAGAAGGATTCAGAAAAACAATCAAAGGTAGAAGGGAAGGCATTTGTAACCTGGGACAAGATTAAAAATAGAATGAAAACTGTGGGATACATTTATGGACAGAAAGAGGCATGGCAGGAAAAGTGACAACATGGAAGCTTGAGAGAAGGGAAAGAATGCTGTAATCAAAGGCAGAAATTAGTGCGTGATCAAATAACAATGCAAGGGACTATGGCTGACTTTTTTCTAAAGAGGTATACAAGATGAATGCAATGATATAGAACAGTGATGGCGAAACTATGACATGCGTGTCAAAGGTGACACACCATGATGTTTTGGGTGACACGCCAGCGTTCACCTACACCCGAGTTACCAAAGAAACTAAATGAACAAAAATATAAGAAATATGTGACCTTGCACTTTTCTATTAAAACTCAGCAACAAAAAAGTCATTAATTAATGTTAATCAAATCAAATGCAATGTGTTCCATATTTTTTCAATTCAATTCAAAATTACTATTAAAAGTAGGGTAATATTTTGGTGCACTGTTTTAAGCAACAGAAAACAGCCCCTGCATGCAAGGGCGCCCGCAGGCAGGTGCAAGGGGGTGCACTTGCACCCCCCTGAAATCGGCTGACTAGATAATTTAAAAAAAAGTTAAAAGTTTTTTTTTTTTTTTTTTTGTACGTGCGTTCTTCTTTAAGAAGAAAGAAGTCCGTGTGTGTTAACAGTCCAGTCGCGGGCGTGACATCATCGCTCTCGTGAATATTTAGAAGTTTGTGAGCGGGAGTTTACAAGGATGGCTTTGCAAGCGGGATGATTCGAGCGGGAATGGAAGAAGATGGGACCTGAAACGGAATAGCAAGCGGGACTCGCGGGAGTAAACAGACGGAAGATGGGACGCTTCAGGTAGAGTTGTGTGTGTGTGTGTGTGTGTGTGTGTGTGTGTGTGTGTGTGTGTGTGTGTGTGTGTGTGTGTGCGCGCAGTGTACTATAGGGTTGCCAACTTGCCACCTTTTCAAATGTCCAAAGTGGGACATTTGTGGTACAAACGTCAGATTTTGCAGGCCGAAACATACGGTGTGTGTACTTGTTAAAGTGATGATTCTTTTATTAGTGGCTTCCCCAACTGCTGGAGATAAAAGAATATTTTAAAAATATAGCAAATATTTTTTATCTAGAAATAAGACTAGCTAGAGCCCTAGCTATTCTAAGGAAAAGTGATCTTTAGCAATTTTTAGCAGAGCCTGGGATGGCCCAGTCTGGTGGAACTGATCATAGCTTTTGTTGGGTTCTGAAAATCATAACTTATATTTTGAAAGGTTAAGAATTAGTTTTCTTGAAGTAAACCAGACAGCTGCAGTAAGAAGGTTTTCAAGCATGTATAGGCCGAAACATACGGTGTGTGTACTTGTTAAAGTGATGATTTCTTTCTTTCTCTTGAAATGTCACCGTAAAGATGTGTAGGACATTTCACTTGTTAGTTCTGGGAATTTTTGTGAGGCAGGGAAATAAGTTGTAGTCACTGCTAGAGGAAATCTGAAGCTGAGATGTCTAGGGCAGCTTTGTAAACCATCTACATGGACTGCAGAGATAGAAATGAGGTTGGACATTATTATCTTGACTGCAGGTGCAAATCTGTATCACTTTAAGAAGCAAATGTAAATGTTAAGTTATAATATCTGTTTGGTACCTACTGCTGTTTTTTTTTCTTCTTTGGGGGGATTGATACCTCCATAGCTAAAATAAAGGTAGATCAGGTAATATCAGTCTATTTTTTTATCTGAATTTTTTTATGGTCTGTAAGTCAGACGTTGGATAAGAAAACATGAAATAATTTACCCCAGAATTCTTAAACTAAAGCCAGAGACCACTAGCTGTAACTTTAACAGCTCACATGAATATGTAGTATCTGAAGACTAACAAAAATGTAATGGTATATATTTATGAAAGGTGCCACACTATGCATCCATTACATTGATCTCTGCTATAGATAAAAGATGGAATTCAAAGCTACATCTAGGATAGGATGAAGGAATCTGCTGCCCAGGCAGCAAACTGTTTAAAAGCACAGTTGACACTGTGGAGGAGATGCTGATTGGTCCCAATAGGTGAATGGTGCAATTTTGTGAGTATCAGTTAATCATTTAAGCAGCTGCAGTTAACATACATCTGCTTAAATTATTTCATAGACTGCTTGTAGTGTCCGTGTTAGTAATTGTGACAAGGATAAAGTGTACTTCTTTAAGTTTGTCGTAAAGACAGGAAAGAGTTACTATGTAGAAGTATTTTGGTACTTTACCTAGTGCTGACAGGCTTTTTTTTTCTTTTTCTCCTCCACTAACTCTATAGGTCTCTCTTTTTCAGAGATACAGCTGAGTGTCGAGTAGATTTTACAAGGAGCTGAGAGCTGCAGGGGAGCAAAAGTTTAGTGCGGCTTATGTTTAGTCTGCTTGCATTGTTAATAGCACAACAGATAGTGTACTTACTTTAGATGCTGAAAGCCTGTGGGTTCTACTCTCACAGTAGGTAAATGCATTGCTGATGCTGTATTGTGTTGTAAAGGGGGTGGATGCTGCAGCCTTTTTGGCAAAGATACCTAGTAACTATGGAACTGTTAACAATTTGCTATCCATTCCCTATTGCGGTATTACTAGCTTTTCATTTTTTTTATTGCACGCAACAAAGGCAAGTTATTCTTCAAGGGTAACAGGCACTTTATTTGTAGATTAAACAATGACATATAAAGTGTTTGCTAGCAGCAACCTCTTTATTAGTTACAAATTTCTTCAATGTGGATTTTACTACAGAGATTGTGTATATTTTTTACTGATACTGGTGGACTTGAGTAGACTTTATGATGGAAATGTTCTGAATTGGGCAATTTTGTCATTGGTGGATGCCTTTTGTTTCATTGTTTACTGGAAAAATGTTCAAAGCAATAAATTTAAAATGCCCTCTAACAACTGTACTGTATTGTACAAGGAATATAATGTGATACAGTCAGGAAGGTGTATTAAAGAGCATGTTTATGTTGTGTTCGAGGGGCCTATGATTTTGAAGACAGCCCAGAGTTAATATTTGCCATTGGCAAAATGTATTTTCTGTGAAAGTGGTTTTCAGTGCTGTTTCAATGCATGTGAGTTTAAAGGGCAGAGAAGTTTTAATGTTAATCTAGTTTCATTGTGAAACTGCATTGCTTTAATAGATATGTATTAGGGTTTGTGCTGTAAAATGCAAAATAAAAGCGTTCAAATGAAATCCTAAATCATCAGAAGTAAAGCAGTATGCACATTAGTGTTTATGGTAAATGGGGCAACATAACCAAGGAATGGGACATTGGAATGGCTGCAGGGGGGAGGCTCCATTTGACCATGATTTTGTGAGGGGGGGGTAGCAAACTCATACAGCCCGGTTGAACTATACCTCTCAGTTGTCCATATCTTTGCAGAATGGTAGATATTTGCTGCTTATTTTTGGTTTGTTCCTCATAAAATTTGTGATTTTCTAGCAAATCATTTAGGAATGAAGCCATTAAATGACAGACATTGAGTTTCAGATGTCATAACCTTCAGAAAATGCATGCTAATGCAAGACTGTAAGTTTTATAAAGAGCAATTTTAGTAGTGTTTGTATGTTCCCCAATATATTTGGCCTTGTTCAGATTTCCTGCATTAAGAGGTTGAGAGGTACGTGCAAATCACTTTGTAGATTAGGAATATCCAAACATCTCAATTGTCCCCAATTCTGGCTCAAAATGTTGCTCTCCCCTAATAATCCCTCCTCCAAAATGACAATTGTATATAACTGTAATGATCAGTTATAGATTACCTTTATTTCAGAAATGCATGTGGATGCTCTTATTTTGTTAGCTGCGCAAGTTAACTGTTAATATTAAAAAGGTGTCCCTCTTTTTTGACAGGTATTTTTGCATCACATTTTGGTCTGTTTTTCATAAAATTGTGGTTTTCTGGCAAATTAGTGGCAAGTCATTAAAGATTGAAGTTAGAAAATAATGGCAGACATTTGAGTTTCATATTTTATACCCTTCAGAAAATTTGTACTAATGTAAGATCTACCTGTTCTGTTTAAGTTAAGAGCAATATTTAAAAATTGGCCTTATTTTTAGGACTGTGTCCCACTTCTAGTTCTATGTATGGCTTTGTCCAGATTTCTTGCGCTGAAGTTGAGAGGTATGAGTGTCAGAGCCATCATTGTCAGCCAGAGACATTTCAAATTATGACATACTTATTGCACCCCATCCCCCATTGTAGTGGCTCTGGATGTGTCCAAGGAAGGCAAGGAGCAGTTATGCAGTGTAAGTGTGCAGAGTATTCCCCCATCCAAGGTAGATCACAAATACGACCATGGCTTTTCATCTGTCCTTGATTTTGCAAAATGTTCTGGTTTTCTATCAGATGTTTATACTGTTGATTTATGCTTCTTATTATTCAGGAACTGCATGCTGTCACAGTGCCCTGTTGCTCTGTTTAAGTAGCCATGGTTTAATGAACATCAGGTAAGCTTGTCGGAGATTGTAAGATGCAAGTAAGCTTTAGTAACCATATTGTTAAAGAATTACCAGCATTGAAAGCCTTTTCGTTGTTGCCATGCAAAGAATATTTACATAACTAGATAATGTATAAGCCTTGGGTATTGAAATGCATATGACAGTATTTGTAATAAAAGGACAGGATTACAGTATTTTCAAAAGCTCATTACATTTTATTGGAGCCAGTGTCTTATAGCAGTGTCTGTGTGTTAGTACACTTGTAGTTGGGTGGCTTTAATGGTATATGGTAAATAAGCATTGCTACCTTACTTAAAAGCCAAGCCCTGCAACAACTATCTCCACACTGAAGTCAAAACACAATAGCTCTGGTGGGTAAATGTACTCTGTAATAATCAAAAAAGGCAAATGTTTGAAATGACTACAGCTTATGTGCAAACACAATAGGTAGTGATAAAACAATGCTCTGCTAAAAATGCTTTAATGCTCCACATTGCTGAGCTGCAGATCAGTTATCACTGGCTACCAGGATTTCACCCACTTCAGATCAAGCACGGTGCCGTTCAGTGCAACCAGAACTAATTAAAGTCTGGCCAGAATTATTTGGTGTGTGTATAAGAGGGAGGTAGCATACCCCTCAGCTGTCCAGATTTTTGCCCCATATTCCTCCTAAAAAGGATTGAAGTTGCTAAATGAGATTTCAGTTTTAGATGTCATGTCATTTAGAAAAATGCATACTAACACAAATCCTGCTACTCTTGCAATTTTCTAAGTTTCTGAGAGCCATATTTATAGTCTGTTCCTATTTATTTTAGGCTTTGTCAAGATTTCTTGCACTAAGGTTGAGGTCTTGAGGGGTGTGGTATGTTTGCGAGAGAGAAAGTGAAATGCCCAAGCTAGAGTTAGCAGGTAGAATTTTCAAGTGCATTTTCAAGGAACTGAGTTTTAAGGGAAGCTAAGTTCACTGCTGCTCATGCCAAGTCTGTTTACTATGTGCAACTGTTTTGTTTAGCAATTGGTATCTCTATTGTGGTATAAAGCTTTAAAGCTATGTTAGTAGCACCACAAGTAGAATACTTGCATCTTAATGTAAAGGCTTGAGGTTCTATTCCTACAGCATATACATTTGTATGCTGCAGTCCTCAGGATGTCCTCCTTTGGATGAAATGCCTAATAACTATGAACCTGTTTTTCAGCTTGTCATCCATTTTCTATTGCAATATACCAGCTTACCATTTTTTTAATTTAACATAGGCAATTTATTCTTTGACGGCAGCAGGCACTGAATTTGTAGATGAAACACTGAAATATACAGTTTTCTAGCAACATCTTCATTAGTTTCAGATATCTTTAATGTGGAATTATTCAGATTACTTTTACTTCGGCAGAGACACTCAAACAAGTGTTGCTGTATAATACAAGATAATTAATACAATCAGGTAAATCAAATAACTTTTGCATGACCCTAACGGTGTGCAAGGAACCTATTGCTTGAAAACAGTTCAAAGGTAAATAACCTGCCACTGGCCAGATGCATTTTCTTTGAATGTGGGTTTCAATGCTGTTTCATTGACAGTTTCAAAAGTAGAGAAACTCTAATGCCAAGTCTGTTTTCATTGTAAGACTATTGCTTTGTTTAGGTTTAGTAAATGTCTCTGTTTGGGCTATAATGTTTGAAATAAAAGTTGTAAATTAAATCCAACTGCCTGTAATCATTGTAGAACTAAAGCATAAAACAGTATGCACACAGATTTGAACAGTGTCTACAGTAAATGGGGAGAAATAGCCAAGTAATGGGACACTGGAATGGCGGTGTGGGCGGGGCTTGGGTGGGTGGACTTGGGCGTGGCTGTGTTGGAAGGGGGCGGGGTGAGCTATGTGGGTGGGGCTCTGGGTTTGCACCCCCCTGCAAAAAATCCTGCGGGCTCCCTTGCCTGCATGTAAGGCAATTGCACAGCTTGAACCACAATGGAAAAAACAGAAAAATAAACCAGCAAACTGTGATGCTGAAACCAATGTAGGTAATTTATTACATGTCAGCAAAAGAAAAAAAACAAATCGGTTTCAGCTGAATTTATTACATAGCCTTCCTCAGTGTGTTTTTTTCTTTTGCTGACATGTAATAAATTATCTACATTGGTTTCAGCATCACAGTTTGCTGGCTTATTTTTCTGTTTTTGCACTATTTTAAGCCTAATTATCAGCGCACATATTGTTTTCTCTATTGGAACTCACTGATCATTTTTCTTTTACTTTTATAATATATAGCAGCACACATGATTGGACTGTATTTTTTTTTAATTAAATGAATATGTAAAGCATTTTTTATCTTTTGTTCGGGGGGGGGGGTTGACACGCCAGCAGAGTCAAGATAAGCACTTTCCAAATTTTTGACACGCCGAGCCCAAAAGGTTCACTATCACTGATATAGAAAGACAGCCTAAACAGAAAAGGAGTTGAGAATGACAAAAGCTGATGTTGAGCAAGATTAACAGTCTAAATGATGAAATGACTAACCAAGATATGAAAACAACTGGAGATGATGGCCTACAAAATAAGTTCTATAAATGGGTAAAGGCATAAGTACAGAACATCTCTGGCAACTTGTAATAAGCTACAAGATGGGTGAGAGCTCACACCCTGTATAAGCAGAACTGAAGCAGTAGTATAGAAGTGAAGGTACAGTCAAAATGGAAAGAGGAAACTGAAGTGGCTGACAGTTACAGGCCCTTCTCTCTTATCAATCATGAAAAGGGTGCTCACTGCCTGACTGGAGAAGATCTTGCCAAATGGATTTGAGGAGGGGCAAGAGCATTATTAAAGGAGTGCAGATAAGAAATGGCAGTTAATAAGAGGGTTTCTGCAAGAGATGGGGAAACAGGGTTCAAGGGGAAGGGGTGAGCCTGATATCTTTCAGTATCAAGAAGGCCTTCTGCTGATTGGAATTCATTAAAATAAAATGAGGGGTCAAGTTTTAAATATGTTACAAAACTGTATAATAACCGCAGGACACAGCTGGAAATATATGAATAAATGTCAGAAGTGGTGGGGGTACAGACAGGGGCAAATCAGAACTCTCAACTATGCTAAGGTATGGCCCTTTCCCATGGCCATGGAAGTGCTTGCCCAACATGTAAACATGATGCTGGAAAAGGACAACAAACAAGGGAGATACAATGTGTTTAGGTTTTACAGATGATTGTGTTCTACTGGCGCAAAACATGGAAGGGGTGTAGAATATAGTACTGAAGATGCTGGAAAAGTTTTTTGGGTTTTATGGACCGGATGTAAATGGTAAAAGGTTAAAGTTAGATTTTGGGTGCTATGGGAAATGTGCTGAGGTGATCAGAAGGGTTAGCACAGCCGTATATTTGGGACTGGTGACTGTGAAGATGTTAAAGGAGATGACTGAATAAAACTACAAAAGCTTCACGTGAGTCTTGTTAAAAATCCTGCAATATAGAATAGCGTAACCAGGAAGGTTATCTTTCCCAAACGCATATGGCATACCTCTCAAATGTCCAGAATTTTGCAGAATGTCCACATTTTTGCCTCATATTTTTTGTTTGTTTCTCGTGAGATATATGGTTTGCTGGCAAATCATTGAGGATTGAAGTCACTAAATAATGACAGAGATTTGAGTTTCAGACTTCATATCCTTCAGAAAAATGCATGCTAATGCAAAACCTGCTATTCTAGCAGCTTTCTATGCTTATAACAGCAATATTTAAAATCTGTTCCTGATTTTGCACCTTTGTTACTCATTATTTTTGGCTTTGCTCAGAAATCTTGTGCTAACAGGTATGCCATTGGGTCATCTCAGATTTTTTTTTAACAAAATGCAAACAAGTAAAAAAATACTAATTACCCTACTGCTTATACTATTTCTGTTTTACCATCTTACTGCTTACGAACAAAAACTTGACCGTGGTATTCACTACCCAAATGGTCAAACAGCCACCCACGACTTCATACATAAAGGGCAAATATCTATCCCAGCAGAGTGCTGCCCCCCTGACATCTCAGATGCTCAGGTAAGAGCTGCCCTCTCCAAAGCAAAAAACACAGCATCAATGGGACCAGACGGTGTCCTGGGCTGCATCCTACATGAACTCCAAGAAGAGCTAAACCCAAACATAAAACTACTGTTCAATCTCAGCCTTACTACAGGATATGTACCCAAAGAGTGGCATGCAGCAACAGTGGTCCCTCTCCACAAAGGTGGTGCCTCAACGGATCCTGGAAACTATCGCCCCATAAGCCTGACTAGCTTGGTCTGCAAAGCTATGGAAAGGATCATCATGGACCTCATAAATAAAGATATTGGGGACCTACAAACACTGGATCCTACCCAGTTCGGCTTTGTTAAGGGCAGATCCTGCCTCTTAAACCTGGTTGATTTCTATGAAACAGTCACCAAGGCCATTGACGAGGGGAAGGTGGTCCACACAGCCTACCTGGACCTCGCAAAAGCCTTCGATACAATACCCACTCGGGCATTATAGATAAGCTCACCAGCTTAAATATAATCCCCTATGTCACTAGATGGATTGCAAACTGGCTCAAGGACAGAACCCACATGGTTAGAATTGCTGGAGCCATGTCAGACTCCAAACCAGTTACAAGTGGTGTCCCACAAGGCTCAGTCCTGGGACCTCTCTTGTTCGGTATATATTTCTCGGAGGTACAGGCCAACACGGAAGGACTGTGGCTGACCAAGTTTGCAGATGACTGCAAACTGGGCCATAATCGACTCTCCAGCCGACACAAGCATCCTCCAAGAGGGCCTCATAGAAACAGACAACTGGTGCCAGAGCCATGGCCTCAAGCTAAATGCCAAAAGTGTATAGTCATCCCTTTGGCAAAAACAAAGTGCCCACAAATTACCACATAGGTGGAAATCCATTAAGTACAGAAGAAGTAATTAGGGACCTGGGGACCCAAGTTGATAGCAATCTCTCATTTGACAACCACGTGGCCAAAGTGGTTAGAAAAACATTTTATATAGCCCACCTAATCATGAAGGGATTCACATCTAGATCAAGGGAGGTCATCGTGCCTCTTTACTCATCCCTCATCAGGCCCATAATTGAGTACAATGCCCTTTTGGGATGTACCTTACCAGACACCTGCAGCAACTGGAAAGACCCCAAAAGTACCTCACCAAGAGGATCAAAGGGCTCAAACAGATGCCATATGCTGCCGGGTTAAAGAAACTCCAGCTCTACTCAGTGGCATACCGCCTGTTCAGAGGCGATCTGTGCCTGACGTATAAAGCCATGTCCAACACGGAATTAATGGACATGCTGCACCTCAGAAAATCCAAATCCCATCGAGCTACGCTCGAGAGACTTGAACCTCAGCACTGAAATAAATAGGTCATGCTGGAGGGACAGATTCATAACCCAGAGGCTCCCTTCACTCTGGAATAAAATCCCAGTCCAGGTTAGGCAGAGTCCCTCATTGACTCTCTTCAAGAGGAATCTTGATGAGTGGATGGGAGATCGTAGGTTTACCCCGGGTATCACTTCTGTGTCACTGTTAGATAGAGGCACAGTATACTAACCTCGAAAAAGGGCATAGCAAAATAAATTTAAAATGGGTGGCGAAAGCCAAACACATTCTGGCTAGGCTTATAAATGCCCTAGGGCAGATAGCCTAGTATGAACCTATGAACCTATGAACCTATAAGACCAAACAATTTACCATCCCCAGCACACTGAATCTACCATCATCAACAAAATATCTCCTCTGTAAAGCCACAAAACATAATCCTAAAGACAAAGACTACATAAAACTTATAAACAAACTCCTAAAGCTTAGAGTATCCTGCCACTATAACCTTATAATACATGGGGACATTCATCCCAACCCCGGCCCACCCACCCTGGCCCAATCTGGCCCACCCACACCCAAGAACCTTTACTCCCCTACCACAACCCCCACAGTCAAGCTACCCCATCTACTCCCACTAGTTCCCTCCTAGCATTTCACCTGAATATTAGAACTATTAACAATAAGATTCCCAACCTACACACCCTCCTAGCAACCCATTCCCCAGACATTATGTGTCTTACGGAAACCTGGCTAAAACCTAATACTACTGATAATGAGATACTCCCTCCAGGCTATAATATTCACTGGTTAGACCGTACTAACCTAGCACTACTGATAATGAGATACTCCCTCCAGGCTATAATATTCACCGGTTAGACCGTACTAACCTAGTACTACTGATAATGAGATACTCCCTCCAGGCTATAATATTCAGCGGTTAGACTGTACTAACCTAGTACTACTGATAATGAGATACTACCTCCAGGATATAATATTCACCGGTTAGAATATACTAACCTAGTACTACTGATAATGAGATACTACCCCCAGGATGTAATATTCAGCGGTTAGACCGTACTAACCTAGTACTACTGATAATGAGATACTACCTCCAGGATATAATATTCACCAGTTAGACCGTACTAACCTAGTACTACTGATAATGAGATACTACCTGCAGGATATAATATTCACCGGTTAGACCATACTAACCTAGTACTACTGATAATGAGATACTACCTCCAGGATATAATATTCACCGGTTAGACCGTACTAACCTAGTACTACTGATAATGAGATACTACCTCCAGGGTATAATATTCACCGGTTATACCGTACTAACCTAGTACTACTGATAATGATATACTACCTCCAGGATATAATATTCACCAGTAAGACCGTACTAACCTAGTACTACTGATAATGAGATACTACCTCCAGGATATAATATTCACTGGTTAGAACATACTAACCTAGTACTACTGATAATGAGATACTACCTCCAGAATATAATATTCACCGGTTAGAACATACTAACCTAGTACTACTGATAATGAGATATGACCTCCAGGATATAATATTCACCAGTTAGACCGTACTAACTGATAATGAGATACTACCTCCAGGATATAATATTCACCGGTTAGACCGTACTAACCTAGTACTACTGATAATGAGATACCACTTCCAGGATATAATATTCACCGGTTAGAACGTACTAACCTAGTACTACTGATAATGAGATACTACCTCCAGGATATAATATTCACCGGTTAGACTGTACTAACCTAGTACTACTGATAATGAGATACTACCTCCAGGCTATAATATTTACTGGTTAGACCGTACTAACCTAGTACTACTGATAATGAGATACTACCTCCAGGATATAATATTCACCGTTAGACCGTACTAACCTAGTACTACTGATAATGAGATACTACCTCCAGGCTATAATATTCACCAGTTAGACCGTACTAACCTAGTACTACTGATAATGAGATACTATCTCCAGGCTATAATATTCACCGGTTAGACTGTACTAACCTAGTACTACTGATAATGAGATACTACCTCCAGGCTATAATATTCACCGGTTATACCATACTAACCTAGCATTACTGATAATGAGATACTACCTCCAGGATATAATATTCACCGGTTAGAACATACTAACCTAGTACTACTGATAATGAGATACTACCTCCAAGATATAATATGCACTGGTTAGACCGTACTAACCTAGTACTACTGATAATGAGATACTACCTCCAGGCTATAATATTCACTGGTTAGACCGTACTAACCTAGTACTACTGATAATGAGATACTACCTCCAGGCTATAATATTCACTGGTTAGACCGTACTAGCCTAGTACTACTGATAATGAGATACTACCTCCAGGATATAATATTCACCGGTTAGACTGTACTAACTTAGTACTACTGATAATGAGATACTACCTCCAGGCTATAATATTCACTGGTTAGACCGTACTAACCTAGTACTACTGATAATGAGATACTACCTCCAGGATATAATATTCACCGTTAGACCGTACAAACCTAGTACTACTGATAATGAGATACTACCTCCAGGCTATAATATTCACCGGTTAGACCGTACTAACCTAGTACTACTGATAATGAGCTACTACCTCCAGGATATAATATTCACCGGTTAGACCGTACTAACCTAGTACTACTGATAATGAGATACTACCTCCAGGATATAATATTCACCGGTTAGACTGTACTAACCCAGTACTACTGATAATGAGATACTACCTCCAGGATATAATATTCACCGGTTAGACTGTACTAACCTAGTACTACTGATAATGAGATATGACCTCCAGGCTATAATATTCACCGGTTAGACCGTACTAACCTAGTACTACTGATAATGAGATACTACCTCCAGGCTATAATATTCACCGGTTAGACCGTACTAACCTAGTACTACTGATAATGAGATACTACCTCCAGGATATAATATTCACCGGTTAGACCATACTAACCTAGTACTACTGATAATGAGATACTACCTCCAGGATATAATATTCACCAGTTAGACCGTACTAACCTAGTACTACTGATAATGAGATACTACCTGCAGGATATAATATTCACCGGTTAGATTGTACTAACCTAGTACTACTGATAATAAGATACTACCTCCAGGCTATAATATTCACCGGTTAGACTGTACTAACCTAGTACTACTGATAATGAGATACTACCTCCAGGATATAATATTCACCGGTTAGAACATACTAACCTAGTACTACTGATAATGAGATACTACCTCCAGGATATAATATTCACCGATTAGGCCGTACTAACCTAGTACTACTGATAATGAGATACTACCTCCAGGATATAATATTCACCGGTTAGACCGTACTAACCTAGTACTACTGATAATGAGATACTACCTCCAGGATATAATATTCACTGGTTAGAACGTACTAACCTAGTACTACTGATAATGAGATACTACCTCCAGGATATAATATTCACCGGTTAGACCGTACTAACCTAGTACTACTGATAATGAGACACTACCTCCAGGATATAATATTCTCCGGTTAGACCGTACTAACCTACTACTACTGATAATGAGATACTACCTCCAGGATATAGTATTCCCCGGTTAGACCGTACTAACCTAGTACTACTGATAATGAGATACTACCTCCAGGATATAATATTCACCGGTTAGACCGTACTAACCTAGTACTACTGATAATGAGATACTACCTCCAGGATATAATATTCACCGGTTAGACTGTACTAACCTAGTACTACTGATAATGAGATACTACCTCCAGGCTATAATATTCACCGGTTAGACTGTACTAACCTAGTACTACTGATAATGAGATACTACCTCCAGGCTATAATATTCACCAGTTAGAACATACTAACCTAGTACTACTGATAATGAGATACTACATCCAGGATATAATATTCACCGGTTAGACCGTACTAACCTAGTACTACTGATAATGAGATACTACCTCCAGGATATAATATTCACCGGTTAGACCGTACTAACCTAGTACTACTGATAATGAGATACTACCTCCAGGCTATAATATTCACTGGTTAGACCATACTAACCTAGTACTACTGATAATGAGATACTACCTCCAGGATATAATATTCACCGGTTAGAACATACTAACCTAGTACTACTGATAATGAGATATGACCTCCAGGATATAATATTCACCGGTTAGACTGTACTAACCTAGTACTACTGATAATGAGATACTACCTTCAGGATATAATATTCAGCAGTTAGACCGTACTAACCTAGTACTACTGATAATGAGATACTACCTCCAGGATATAGTATTCACCAGTTAGACCGTACTAACCTAGTACTACTGATAATGAGATACTACTCCCAGGATATAATATTCACCAGTTAGACCATACTAACCCAGTACTACTGATAATGAGATACTACCTCCAGGATATAATATTCACTGGTTGGACCATACTAACCTAGTACTACTGATAATGAGATACTACCTCCAGGATATAATATTCACCAGTTAGACCGCACTAACCTAGTACTACTGATAATGAGATACTACCTCCAGGATACAATATACACCGGTTAGACCATACTAACCTAGTACTACTGATAATGAGATACTACCCAGGATACAATATACACCGGTTAGACCATACTAACCTAGTACTACTGATAATGAGATACTACCTCCAGGATACAATATACACCGGTTAGACCATACTAACCTAGTACTACTGATAATGAGATACTACCTCCAGGATACAATATACACCGGTTAGACCATACTAACCTAGTACTACTGATAATGAGATACTACCTCCAGGATACAATATACACCGGTTAGACCATACTAACCTAGTACTACTGATAATGAGATACTACCTCCAGGATATAATATTCACCAGTTAGACCGTACTAACCTAGTACTACTGATAATGAGATACTACCTCCAGGGTATAATATTCACCAGTTAGACCGTACTAACCTAGTACTACTGATAATGAGATACTACCTCCAGGATATAATATTCACCGGTTAGACCGTACTATCCTAGTACTACTGATAATGAGATACTACCCCCAGGATATAGTATTCACCAGTTAGACCGTACTAACCTAGTACTACTGATAATGAGATACTACCCCCAGGATATAATATTCACCAGTTAGACCATACTAACCCAGTACTACTGATAATGAGATACTACCCCCAGGATATAGTATTCACCAGTTAGACCGTACTAACCTAGTACTACTGATAATGAGATACTACCCCCAGGATATAATATTCACCAGTTAGACCATACTAACCCAGTACTACTGATAATGAGATACTACCTCCAGGATATAATATTCACCAGTTAGACCGTACTAACCTAGTACTACTGATAATGAGATACTACCCCCAGGATATAATATTCACCAGTTAGACCATACTAACCCAGTACTACTGATAATGAGATACTACCTCCAGGATATAATATTCACCGGTTAGACCGTACTAACCTAGTACTACTGATAATGAGATACTACCTCCAGGCTATAATATTCACTGGTTAGACCGTACTAACCTAGTACTACTGATAATGAGATACTACCTCCAGGATATAATATTCACTGGTTAGACCGTACTAACCTAGTACTACTGATAATGAGATACTACCTCCAGGATATAATATTCACCAGTTAGACCGTACTAACCTAGTACTACTGATAATGAGATACTACATCCAGGATATAATATTCACTGGTTAGACTGTACTAACCTAGTACTACTGATAATGAGATACTACCTCCAGGATATAATATTCACCGGTTAGAACATACTAACCTAGTACTACTGATAATGAGATACTACCTCCAGGATATAATATTCACCGGTTAGAACATACTAACCTAGTACTACTGATAATGAGATACTACCTCCTGGATATAATATTCACCGGTTAGACTGTACTAACCTAGTACTACTGATAATGAGATACTACCTCCTGGATATAATATTCACCGGTTAGATCGCACTACAAGGAAAGGAGGTGGGATAGCAGTCCTATACAAAAATAAACTGTTAATAGAGAAACCATTCAACCACCCCAATTCAGTAATGCAGAACTCCTCATAACCAAACTACAGATTAATCATAACAAATGCTTGAACATCGTCTGTGCATATATTCCACCACGCAACAACTTAAATACTCTGGAGGATATCCTTTACTGGTTATCCACTACCTACCCCCAAGAAACCATAGTTCTTGGTGACTTCAATACCGATTGGCACCCCTGCTTCTCCAAACCCCCCCTCATCCCTATAAACTTATCTGGGTTTAAACAGACCATAACCTCTCCCACCAGGATAAACAAACCAACCAACAGGGAAAGTATCCTAGACTGGATCCTAGTTAATAACCAACCCCAACTGTACACAGCTGGCACTCTCCCTGATGACCTTCGTGACCATCTACTAACCTATATCATAAAACATAAGGCGGGAAACCCTCACCAGACCAAATATAAAACAATTAGAAACAGGAAAAACTTTGACGCTGCTATTTTCCTAAATGAACTAAAAGCAGTTGACAGGTCAGAACTAAAAAAATCTACCACTTGAAGAGGTTATAGCTCACTTTAACACTAAATTCCTAAGCATCCTTGATTCCCATGCTCCAGCACGTACAATAAAATCTAGATCAAACACAGCACCACGGCTCACAAAAGACACTAAATCTAAAATCAAAACTAGAAAAAGGGCCTGGGCCAGCTGGAGATCAACTAAAGTCCCACTTGACCATTTAAAATAGCGTCAACTCAGGAATGATATAAAAAATCTATTTTACTAGATAAAAAAAAGCTTCTACCATGATCTCCTACAAAAACACCAAAACCACCCTCGAAAGTTCTGGGCAGGCCTACATCAACTTCTACATCCAGGTCATTCTACCACCCCAACGCCAGCTAACCACACCCATAGCTCCCCTGAGACCATAGCTGCCGCTTATAATAACTTTTTCACTGAAACAATCCAATCCCTAGCAAATCAACTAACAAACCTAAACTACACCCCTAAACTACCCACTAATCACCCCCAATTTAGCTTCCAACCGATATCCACTAGTTTTATCAAAACACTTGTAAAAAAACTAAAACCTACCATCCTTGCTGTTGACCACCTCCCTGCAGAGTACCTACAAACAGTGGCAGATGACACTGCATATCCCATATCTATCCTAATCAACAGAACCTTATCCGAAAGCACTATCCCCTCCCTCTGGAAAATATCCTACGTCATCCCACTCCCCAAAGGTGGAAGTTCTACTGACATATCCAACTATAGACCCATTGCCATTCTTTCCCCACTAGCCAAAATAATGGAGAAATTTGTACACAAGCAACTAATGCAGTACCTTACACAGATTAACTTACTATCCAACTCCCAGTATGCCTTCAGGCCATACCATAGCACCCCCTCGGTCCTCCTCTCCTTTACTAATGCCATAAACCAAAACAGGAATAACAATAGGCTATCCTCCGCCCTCCTTCTTGACCTATCAAAAGCCTTCAACATGGTCAACCATGAACTTCTCATTCTCTCTCTCTCAAGTCTATTTCCCTCAATAAGCATGCAATCCAGTGGTTCCAGTCCTACCTGTCTGGTAGACAACAGGTGGTATTATGGCAGGGCAAACTCTCCAGCCAGCTACCTCTCACACTTGGTGTTCCTCAAGGCTCCATATTTGGTCCACTACTCTTCTCTATTTTTATCAACAACCTTCACACTGCTATCCCTAAAGCCACCTGTATTCAATATGCAAATGATTCCACTCTGATCTGCTCAGCCACCTCCCCATCCGAACTGCAAATCCTAACCCAAAATACATTCAACACTATTGAGAACTGGCTCTCCAACCAGCGCCTATTGCTGAACCCCAATAAAACTAAACTTCTACTCTTCACCCCCACTAGTAGATCAGCCACACTTTCATTCTCTGTCACGTCTAACAATAGTACCACTATCTCCCCAGATCAACACACTAAGCTCCTAGGGATTATCATAGATAATAATCTTAAATTTGACCTACAGGTCAACAAAATTATACAGACCATTAATAAGAAGCTTGGATCACTGTATAGAAACAAAACATTTTTTACCTCACTGGCTTGGACTGCAATTGCCCGGTCACATCTACTCTCTACTCTTTTATATGCCTCGCCAGTACTCTCAAACCTCAACAAATCCGAACTAGGTAAGCTCTCCCATAGCTACAACCATATTGCCAGATTCACCACTGGCTCCACTTATAGAACCCACCACTGCCAGAACCTGAAACAACTAGAGTGGCTAGAACTGCCCAGCGTAATTCAATTTAATCAACTCTTAATAGCACACACAAATTTTGTACCACCCTGAGGATACCCCCTCACTTATAAATATCATTAAGCCATATAGCAACTTGAGATCCCTACGATCAGCCAACAAACTACTGGTCCAAACCCACAAAGCTAATAATGCTGCTGGTGAATACCTTTTTGCCAACTTTGTTGGCAAAACCTGGAATTCATTGCTAAGCTATATAACCCTACAATCCTCCATAGGTCTCCTAAAAAAACCTCAAACGGTATCTCAAAGAGAATGGGCTTTGCCAGTGTAACAACCCCGATTAAGTTATAAACTGAAAACATAATCTCTATATATCGTAACATGTAACTACTTCACCAAGCTATGTATCCAATCTGATGTCTCTTACATTTAAATGTGTCTGACCAAGTGAATTGTGAGTCCCTATTAAGGAACACCACTAACCATTGTACATAGTCACTTGTTTTATACTTTGTTTTATACTTTCTAATGTTATCTATGTAAGTTTGTCTATTTGGAGCTTTTCTCCCCGGGCCTCTGCTGAAAATGGACATATATCCAGTCGGACTATCCTGGTAAACAAATGTAAAATAAATAAATAAAATATCCAGGAACATACCAGGAGAGTAGGACTTTATTTGAATTGAGTGAAACTGTATTACCTATTATCTAATCAGACTGGGCTGATATGTCAAACTTTGGAACTATCTAGGGTGAAAACAACTGCATGAGACATACACAGATAGGTAAGAGAATGAGGGTCTAGGCTGCAGTGGTGGTTGAGGGTATCAGATTAGAAAGCCTATGTGCTGACCTGTATGAGAGAAGAGTATCTCCGAATGGAAAAAAGGCTTTTCAATTGACAAAAGCAGTGTATACTAGTAAAAGAAGAAATAAGAGTTCAAGGGAGGCACAAGAGGGGAATATTTGTATAGTCTGAAGTATTTTAGGAGACTAATGCAGAAGGGGAAGCAGCAACTTAAAAAGAATGATGGTGTGCAGAATGCCTGAAAGAAGATGACAGGCTTTTGGGAAATTAGAAAATCCACATGGGAAGAAGGTTTGATAGGATGCAGGGAAGTACAGAGGAATAAAACTGATCAGGGATTGAAGGTGGGAACAGTACCAGAACTAAGGATGGAAACTTAAAGGGTACCAGTGGACAATGGATGACTCCAGTATGGGAACAGGCAATACTGAAAGTATCTTCAGCTAGAAAGAGCATTAACGAACACTGGCAAGAAGGCAAATAAGTACAGCTGTTTTAAAGGATGGTGGGGGAGCTAGCAGGCACAACTTTAGTTGAGGAATGGAGGGATTCAAAGCAGAATTTGGCTGAAGAATATAGAGAAACATGCTGATAGAGTGAGAGAGAATGGAAAAGAAAACCATCTCAAAGGGAAGTGAAAAACGTGAAGTAGTAACGGTCAGAAATAAGAGCAACAGACACACTGGAAGAGGTGTAGGAATCATAAGGGGCAGTTAGAATATGGGATCAATTCAGAATTGTAGGAATCATAAAAGGCAGTTAGAATATGGGATCAATTCAGAACTGCAGGAAAATAACGGGCAGTTAAAATATGGAATCAATTCAGAATTGTAGGAATCACAAGGGGCAGTTAGAATATGGGATCAATTCAGAATTGTAGGAATCATAAGGGGCAGTTAAAATATGGGATCAATTCAGAATTGTAGGAACCACAAAGAGCAGTTAGAATATGGGATCAATTCAGAATTGTAGGAATCAGAAGGGGCAGTTAGAATATGGGATCAATTCAGAATTGTAGGAATCACAAAGAGCAGTTAGAATATGGGATCAATTCAGAATTGTAGGAATCATAAGGGGCAGTTAGAATATGGGATCAATTCAGACTTGTAGGAATCATAAGGGACAGTTAGAATATGGGATCAATTCAGAATTGTAGGAATCACAAAGAGAAGTTAGAATATGGGATCAATTCAGAATTGTAGGTATCATAAGGGGTAGTTAGAATATGTGATCAATTCAGAATTGTAGGAATCATAAGAGGCAGTTAGAATATGGGATCAATTCAGAATTGTAGGAATCATAAGAGGCAGTTAGAATACAGGATCAATTCAGAACTGTACGAATCATAATGGGCAATTAGAGTATGGGATCAGTTCAGAAAATTCAGGCAAAGTTGATTTCTTACTCTCCAGAGATACTGGCTAAGAAGAAGGAATAAAAAGGCACTGATGACTAATCAAAGAGCAAAGAGGACATGGCTTTGTTAATTTTCATGTTCTATGAGTGCTCAGTAGCCAGGCAGATGGAAAGTTCAAAAGACAGGAATGGGTACAGATTTACTGAAATGAGGTGTCCATTATCTGGAAGTATGGCTTGTTCAATAAAGAGGAATTACTATAGCTTGGAAAGAAAAAGAGAAGCAACATTTTACATCTTTGGCAGAACTGCTGAAGACTATTTGACCTACAACTAGGAAGAGAGGTAAGATGGAAAGTTTGATGTACCATTTGTAGGGAACAAATTTACTAGAGTCCTATGAAGATTCCTTAAATAAACTGCATGAATTATAGGGCAGCGCCTTAAGAGAGAGTAGGGCAATTTAAGACCCCACTTCTCTTAGCCCCACATGATAGTTCAAAGCAGAGTGGACGCACAAGTAACACTGTTGCTTAATGGAGTATCAGCATAAAATAAGTGTACAGAAATGTGAAAAGATATTCTTCTTTCTGTAGCTGTCTTGAATCAATGGTGCAGAAATGCTCATTCTTACATATTCTACTCACATTATGGTATTTGGGTCTATAAAACTAAAAAAAATACAGCTGTCCATCTGGAAGCAAGACAGTTGATCAAAAAAATTGAAAGTTCTTTGAAAATTTTGAGCACAGTTCATGAAGTGGGGGAAATTATATTTTTTCCTCCAAAGTGCAGTAACTTTCGAGATGATTATATTTAGTAAAGCATTACAAGTGCAAAGGGCATGGTGGTGGTGTAAAAACACGATTTTTAAAGTTCTTTATGAATGATGTTTTGGACTGTTTTTACATTAAAGCGGGATTTCCACTGAATTTATTTGTACTCATATCCTAAACTCTATCCAGCCTAGTTTGCACTGGCTACTGAAACATTCTCTAAACTGAAAGACCCAGGATCGACTACCTATCATATCATCACCATGGCCAAAAGAGATCTGTAACAGCCACAGTTAGTTAGCCATAGTTACAATATTATATGTCACTCTCTATAAGCAGGGCAAAGACCAGGTGATAACTGACAACAAAAGCCTCCAGCAAGCAATGAAACGATTTTATAAATGTAATGCTTTCTCATACCTCTCAAGTGTACCTCATTACGAGGAACGTACCTCATTTGGGGTCTTAAAAAGTTCATGTTCCTCAAAGTCCCACATTGAAAGGGTCTGTCACACATTCAGTGTTATGATTTTTTTTATCTGATATCCATTGTAAATAGAAAGGAATCATATTACATCATTAAAAGATCTTTTTTTTTTATAAGTAAACAACATATTTTAACTATCCTATGACCTTCCTAGTTGAAGTTGTTAGCAAGCCATTAGCAAGCCATTAGTAAATGTTCCGCATTTTGCCCAGTTGTTCCACATGATGAAAGCTACTGTTCCTCATTTTGGAGATGGGAGGTTGAGAGCTATGTGCTTTCTTTCTCTCCATAATAAATACCTTAGCTGGAAAAGACACTTACAAGGCAACCTTGTAAAAATGTGACTACATCACGTATGTATCCCAGTTACCAGTATGCTCACACCATGTGAAACACCATTAACGGGAGTGGTAGAGGTCCTACGTACAGTTATACGGTTTCTTGACAGCTCATGCCCTGTGCACACAAGGATCACACCTACAGCCATAACACTGATCTCAGCAATAATACTAACAAGGCAGCCATGTTAGTTAGAGTAAGAACCAATTATGGGATGAATCCAGGTCTCAGTGTAAAAATGAACCCAGCAGAACCAGTGTTACTTCAGGTTGAGACAGTAATTATAAAATATAGCATAGCATCACCTGCATCCAACAATCTTAATGAAGTTTTTCTCCTTTATTATTTACAACAGAATAAATAGTGAAAACAAAGTAAGTCACCTAAAAGGGGCGTAGAAAGGGAACAATATAAAACTTAATTTGCCATAATCTACAGAAGTACCTTACTCCATTAACAAGCACTACTTTTGATTTCCTGATACTCTAGGGAAGAAAAAAAAAATACTTACTTGGTTCCTTCCTCAGGATTTCCTTCCCCATCTGTTTTTCCTTCCTCTTCAGTTTTTTGGTCTTCAGAGTTCAACTCCTGTTTTTTTTTTCTTCTCACACACTTCACCACCACTAGTATAAGAATTACAACAGCTAAGAATCCCCCAACCGATGCCCCAACAACCACTGCCACTGTGTTGCTTCTTTTTGGAGGTACTGGGGAGGAAAGACAGATACAATCAAGAAATTACAACAATCATAAGACATGAGACCATATCAGTTTTTATAAAAATAAATTCCTGCTGAATTGAAAACTTATTATTGTTATACACCAGTAATTACACTAAAACATATTTTATTTTAAACCATCTCACATGGGCTAACCTTAAAATGGCCCACAAGGGCAGCTAGCCTCGTACTAATCTATGAACCTATGAACAGTGGATTACTTGTATTCCACAGACTGTCTCCAAATAATTTATTTTGTTGTTGGCCCCTGGTATACAGGTTTTGGATATGGGCTCAAATCTATTAAGTTATCTGCTCAACATGAGCATGAACATGTGAAAACCATGCATTTTCTCAGCATTTCCATAC
Organism: Protopterus annectens; assembly: GCF_019279795.1. Lineage (NCBI taxonomy): Eukaryota > Metazoa > Chordata > Ceratodontiformes > Protopteridae > Protopterus > Protopterus annectens. The sequence continues at coordinate 1,329,147,719 of NC_056741.1, read as the reverse complement.
TAGCAAGCTATACAGTCTTGGCAAACATCCATAAATAGGTTCACAAGCTCATATTAAGCTTACAGCCGAAGGAGACCATCAACAGCTATATAACCCAATATCGGTGGGAAACAAATAATGTCTCACATTAAAGTACTTTTTCTCCAAATATCTCCAGTGAAAATTTGTGAACACCCACCCAGTCATGGTTTTAAAGGTCCCTAGTAAAGTACTGTGCTAGACAGGTAAGGGCAGCCTATTTCAGAAATGGGGGACACATTGGGGTGAGTGTCTGTTACCCCATCTGGTGTTGTTGATGCCGTAGTACAGATTTAGGTCTCTGGATTAAGTGTTTGCTTTACCAGTAGTTCTGTTTAGATAAAGGAGTTCAAGGAGTGCTGTTCATTCAGAGCATGAAGATTAAGCAGAGGTCAGCCCTCAGGACACTGAGTACAGGGACAGGCCTTTTAGTCTAAGAGAGTAGCTATGGGCACTGAGACTTCAGATCTTTTTTGGTAAGGAAATGTTGAGGTCTGTCAAGCTGGTTTAGGTGCTTAGCAAAGGTACATGTTAAAGAGTTGATTATATCTCATAATCATTCCAACAAGGGATGAATAAAGTGGGACTATCATTTTTTGGGACTTTGAGGCAATGCCACAAAGGATAAATTGCGCAAGGTAGAATAATTTTCCAACCACTACACAGGCATGGTGGTCAAAGGAGAGTCTGTTATGAACACATGTACAAATGTCCCGGATGACAGTGTCAGATTTAATTGTATTCAGCAGTGATGCTAGACTTACCAAATGAACTTATACTGCATTTCTTGATGTTGAGGATAAGCCAGTGATTAATAGACCAAGTATTTGTTTGGTTTGCTCCTTGATGGAGAATTTGAGTATCAGGATTTGATAAATGTCCTCAGTTTGCAATTATCAGTAAACTTGGTTAGCTATAGTCCCATAATACATGATCTGCCTTTTATAGTCAAACTGGCATTTATCCAGGGATATAAGATCAAAAATGGAAAGATGTGCTCAGCCTTTAGGGGTGGTGATCTGTATTCTGGCCTGCTGCAATCTGTAAAACCTTAAAATCCAAAGTATAGTTATCAACTTCTAGCAAAGTTCTTTTTGAACAATAAATCTCAGAAAGAATAAATCTCAGGAGTGGTTATTTTAAATAACATTCTTTTTATTGTAGTGATATTGTTCTCATTATAAGCGAATAAGTGCTGCTTTGTATTAATGTTACAGTCATGCAGCTATTGGGTTTACATTTGCTGGGAAAGGGGCACATTACCCGCCAGATCTGTCTCTTGGGGAGTGTCCCTCAGTGTGCCAGAGGTACGTGTCTATGGGATGTGAAATTTGGGTGGGTTCCCTCTTAGTCCCTATCACAGCTATTCATTTAACCATTTATAGTCCAGATGTTAACACAAGAAAGGTTACATTACCACACTTAGTCTGATTTGTGCCTGAAATGATCATTCTTCCAAAATGATCATAAACTACATTTTATTGTAATTCATGTTTGATATGACTCTTTTACCAGTATTATTTTATTTTATCTATTTGTTAACCAGGTAAGTCCACCGGACAAAGTGTCCCTTTTGCAGGAGCAACCCAAGAACATTGTCTGGTTAAGTGACTTGCTCAAAGTCACCCATCAGACAAAAGGTAGTGGAAGGATTCACACATTGTTCATTTGCCTACAAGAAGCATTAACTGCTCAAAGCCTTACGTGCCAGACAATATTAATTCACTTAAAATGTTAAAAGAACAACAGATGTTGCATGGGTATACATTTTCTAAACAGTATTATATATGCAACTCTAAAGACTGCCATTATTGACCAAGTGTAGTCCTTGGTGATTTATCAGAAAATGAAGAAGTTGATGAAGTACTGGCAGTCAGTGCAGATGATCAAGGCTTCAAGCTCTTAATGAGCTGCATCCTGTAGTCATGGCTACAGGGTTTGACTATTTGTACCTCCATTTGCTTGCTGTTTGACTCTTTGCAAATCACTTAACCAGACAGTGCTCCAGGATTTTCCTCTGAAAGGTAGGTTTACCTGATTAATAAATAGATGCATTTTCTTAACAATAAGAATTTTGAAACTCTAATGACTGGCATTAATTACTAACTGACTGTAATCCACAGTGGTTTACCAGGAAATGTTTTAGAAGGTCTGACTCAAAGATAGCAAAGAGAATCTTGGAGTAAACGTTCATAAGTATCTCCAACAATGTAAGAGTGTGTGTGTGTGTGTGTGTGTGTGTGTGTGTGTGTGTGTGTGTGTGTGTGTGTGTGTGTGTGTGTGTGTATAGACCTACCAAGTAAGAACTTTTACTACTCAGAACAGAACACAACAGACAAGTGGTATAAAGGGTTGGGAAATGACAGACATTTTCCTTTTTTTTCTTTTGTAATGTTTTGAGATTTTGGACAGTTTCTTTTTTCTTTAATGTTTATGGGATCCCTACCCTGTTGCCTTGGCTGCCTTGTTCTGGAACCATCTTCAGTCAGGGATGATGCCTATTAAATTGTCTTCTAGTGAGCATGAAGTAGGGAAGTAATCCACCCCATTTACCACAGTTTGATTTATGAGTAGCTCTCTTTATGTGATGGACGTTTGTGTATAATTCAGTTTCTCCACAGCTCCTTCTTTGTGTTTTGCACTAGTGACTCACATACATATCTCACTGACAGCAACACTTTAGAAAATGGCAGAGTCTGCCCTGAACCCTAAATATTTACAGGCTTGCTATATATTTCAGTGACCAAGGTTTGTTAATGGATTTACATACAACTGATAAGTTGTTCAGCTGGGCAGTGCCCTCTTTTCAGTGGAGTCGGGGGGGGGGGGCCTTAAACTATATATACTAACTAGTGTATAGGTGCATATGAAACAGATGTGGAGCTTGCAAGATACGTGACATATATATACATACACAAAAAGTAATACAATTTACAGATTGTGTATGTAAGTTAAAACAGACAACTTTGTACTGGGTTTCTCTAATAATGTGAAAAGAAGAAACTACGTAACAACAGCAGAAACACATAAAGCTAGGCAACAAACTAGATCACAAAATGTGCTGTGAAAATAAGAAACCCTGACTGGACACATGGAATTCCAAGGGGTTGAATTACTGTACAGGGAAAGCCTGGGGAAAAAAAAAAAACAAGAATCAGTAATCAGACAACCAAGTCATGCCTACAATGGGCAGGTCTCTATAAAATGATTATTTGTACCCAGCAATAATTGATCACCATGTCATATGACTCCACAACTGCAGATTTTACTATAACGAGGTTGATTTTTGACCACAACTTTAAACGTAACTGTTGGGGGGGGGGTCCAAAAGGAAGTAAGAGGCCAGGGATGCCATCCCCACTGCTGCTTCTTAGCATATCCAGCTTAAGCAGGAATGGAGATCTCATTCAGACTCATACCACCGTATGGCTGAAATGTGAATAAGTACATTCTCTAGTGGCTTGTTTAATTACCAAATAAAGGATACATCATTTACTTATGCTAACTTGCTAGCTATGACTAACAGCAGCATTAGCAGATGTATAGCTGTTTCCATGGCATACAGGGAGGAAAGTCCTGGGTATGACCCAGCTGACCTGGGTTCAGTTAGTCACCTGTAAACTGGAACAGTCAGACAAAAGTGCGAGTCAGTGGCCAATGGTAACATTCTTCTCTCACAGGAGAGGCACAATGAGGTGCACTAGCAGTGCTGCACCCTAGTGGAGGCCAGTCAAAACAGCAGACATGAGACCATCACATCTGCTTGGTTTGACAAGTAGTGAAATGTGCGTGTAGCTGGGAGGGGCATGTTTGGAACAACTGCTTCAAGCACCTCTTTGGTAGCATACGCACTGAATGTGAGGGAAGGGATTTAGGGGAAAAGCTGATAACTGCCCAAAGAAAATGCCAAGAATGACCTCACACCTGGGTTGCCTTGTTTCCCCCAGCCTGAAGACAGTTAGGCTTCCCCCCTTAAAGACAGCGTTGAGAAGGATTGCAAATAGTACAAAAGTAAAGCACAAGTGAATGACACATAAGTTTATTGGCTGGGGAAAAGTCAATAGTTTGAAATATTAACAAGTCTATAAAAAACACAAATATGCTAATTCAATAAGTAAGTGATTGTAACATGATGTTGATGATGACTTTGGATACATGTATGATAAATTGTGAGGTTAATAAAGCTGTGTTAAAAAACTCCCACTGTCATTACCTTTCTTCACCTTCCATTTCATAACCCTATACTTTAATCAACCTACTTGGCCCTCGTTCCGTAGCCATAATTTAAGACCTCTCTGTGGTGTCTCTTCACCAACATTACCTTCTTACTCCTCCACCCTGAAAGATAAAATGCTGAAATCTTAGATTCCTATCTTGTACCTCCACTCGTTTTTCTTCTTAGTGTCCTCCACTACATTAAATTTTAATTTTATGCTTTAACAAGCACAGCTACTGGATGTCTTCCCTTTCCTCTTCTATCTTTTCTAAAGGTCATTTTCCATACCCCAATTCCCTTTTACTAGCACTCTAGGTCTCTGCAGTCTGATGCATCTCTTAGCAGGAATGTTTGTATCTCAGACATTTTCTTCACCAAGATCCTAATACTGCTTAACAGTATCCTACAACTTTGTTTTTATTTTCCCTTCCTTAGAATCCTGTTTAATCCCTTGAAATGCATTTGTCCCTCATCTTGTCCTTCCTCGCCTGTACTCCTTTATGCATATTCCTCTTTGTGACAGTTTTCCCTTCCTTGACACAGACAGCTAGCCTCTGCTCCCTTCTTCTTCTGTCCTATGAAAAAACAGAGAATGGAGAAGTAAGATAGCATGGGGATAACAATGTCAAGAGGCAGATGTGCTTAAACAGAGTTTAAAAAGGTATATCAGGATGCTGTTGTATCTATTCCAGTGGATCATCAGTCATCAGTAATGGCAATGTTCTGATCTCTGCACCATTTATTATTCCATCACTGAACCCCGCAATGTGCAGTACCCACTCCTTATCTATGGCTTCAACAGGAAGCTCCATTAACACTGCAATCAGCTTGTCTGCTATTATAGCTTAGTACAAGAGTGCTTGTGTCTGGGGTGCTGGTGTGTCTTAGATGAATTTAGTAGGTGCTAGTGTGTTGATCCTCATGCTATACAGCACTATTTGTACTGAACTGGAAAATGTTTTAGCTGTTCTCCTGGGTCACAGCCACCCACTGAAGGAAAAAGACAGGGTTTTACTGTCTTTGTTGATCACTTTTCCCCAGGGTGCAGTGACACTGCAGTCAGAATAGCAATTTAAGGGGGGCAGGGGGTGAAGTCCTCTGTAGAGGAGTACTTGCTCGATGTCCTGCAAAAAAAAAAAATTTTTTTTTTTAATTATTTATACTCGAGTTGTACATTACAAGCTTGCTTTGCTGAGGATTTGCAAATCTGGGTGTGTGATTTCAAAGACTTTTGTGCTACTTATTGAAAACCCTCCCCAGGACATCAAACATGTCTTTTACTGTTGCGAGTACTCTCACGGTCAGGTTACTTACCCCTATATAGGAGTGACATCCATCTTCCTAGTGTGTGCAAACTGTTTCCATAATCCTGAAGATCTATTCTTTATCCCTGTCAGCCTTGGCACTAGACAGAAGTGTTCCTCACTGTTATCTCCTTTTCTTAAAGCTGCCCTCATAAAAGTGGAGTCCCCAGCGAAAGATATTTCCTTCTGTTGTTTGGTCTCATATCACTTTCTTGTGGATCTCCACTCAAGGGAAATCATGATCCATCTTACTGTGCACTTTTGGTGCCCACACAGATATGCTTTCTTCGGGTGCCTCTTTAAAACTATACTTGCTGATGAAAAGAAAATTCCACATTTACATCTTTAGACAATCCTAAGTATATAAAAGGAACACCAGCTGGGGGATAGATATGGGGATGGGTGAATGGCTTACTTAGTCTAAAAGAGACCAGATGACTGGCCTATGAAACCAAATCACCTTCCACAACAGAGAAGACTATTCCAAAATAAATCAAAATTATAGAGCTTTTCTTCTATTTTTTTTCCTAAAGATGATACTAGTCTGTATAGCCTGTCAACATTTACAATTAATTAAGTCCAGATGTTTATACTCTTCCTATACAATACCATCACAAACGTAAAATCAAAAATAATGTTGACTTCCAAAATGGCTACACATGAGTAACAGCTTAATTTCAGCTCTCCCAGCGTGAAAACAGAAATTCAGAAAAGAGAGACAGTGAATTTGTTTTTCTGAGTAAATTTCATTTACTGGCTGGTAAGTACACTTCCTGGATGCCAGAAAAAAAGAAATTTAGAGAACTCAAAAGAAAATCAATCACAAAAGGTGAGGAGAAAACACTGGCTGGGAAGAATCCTGCTGTTGTTCAGCAAAAAGCAGTTCAAGTTCCAGTTTTGGTGCAAAGCATGACTTCCAGTAATCTACTGGAAAAATAAGCCAAATGTGCTCAGTGCTGATTAAAATAAACAAAACACTTAAGTAGTATATCGACTCAAATAACAAAAGGCTGGAAAAATGGAAGAAGGTTTACAAAGGTATTCAGATGAGCTAATTAAACTGCAAAAATCAGACAGTGAAATGAAGAAAAGGCCTAATATGAATGAAACTGCTCAAAAAACATATTTCAAAAAATGATATAGAGAACAAGAGCACATAGGGAAAACCTGAGACTTTCTGCTGTACCAGAGAAACCGGAAGGAACTGACTGTATTAATTAAATAAGCAACTGGAATAGTATTCCACAGCAGGAGTTGTTAAGTGAAATAGTACATTGTGTGTAAGTTCCAAGCCTGGCCATGAAAAAGCAGCCCAGATGTTTAATAGTAAAGATGCAGTCCTAACAGCAGAAAGAGTTGATTCTGACAAAAGGGTGGCAGAAGGACAAAGTACTAAAAGTTGGAGACAGTAAAGTGTTTGTGGAAAATGATTACTCACTATACACCAGGCAAAAGAGGAATAAATTCAGTCCAGCAATCAGAAAATGATGAGGAGGCAGGTGTGAGATTTAAGCTGCTGTATTCAGATATCTTCAGACTATTTGTTTCCTGGAATGTCAAAGAATTTTTTTGATGCAGAACATGTTAAGGAGGAAATACAAAAGTTTGTCCAACAAAAATTTAGCTATTAAACAGAAGGGACTCTGCTTCTTATTCTTCTGATAATAAAGTCCATAGAGAGACTATGCCGGTGAAACTTTCTCCAGTGTTGCACAAAAAATGCTTAAGAGACAGAGAAAAGTACAGAAGTTGACTAGAAGAACTAGGACTAAATTGAAAATGAAACAGAGACTGGAGTTGGGAGATGGAGGTTAACAGGAAGAAAACCAGCAACTCAGAAATTACTGAATACATGTGGGAATGCAAAGCATCAATAGCATTTGTGAAATATAGAGGAACAAGAAAACCTGGAAATATTGGACTTTTTTGACTTCGTTAAACTCATAGGGACTCCAGAGCATATGCCCTACTTCATGTTATTACAGTTTGTAAAAAACATTAAGGAGAGGGGAAGAGGATGGAAAGAGGTGAGTGTAACTAAACCAATTTTTGTTGTTAATGGTATTTTTATAAATCATGACATATACTGCATGTTATATAGTGAAGCATTTCAGTTATTTTGTGTGTTACAGGGATACTAAAGAAATCAGCTGCCCTTTTTTCTCTTCTTCTTTCTTTCTTTCTTAATGTTTAGTTTTAAGAAATGTAGGCACTGTAATGTAAAAAGAGAAGAAAGCCTGGAAAAAGCATGTTTAATGTAATAGGCTGTAATGATATGGATGATATCAGTAAAATTTGTATACTTTTTCTTAATTCTGCATAGGGGAATGACTGGATTACGGCCCTTGGCTTGATCTTACAAGTTTTAAGTAAAAGCAAGTAAATAAAAAAAAACATTGAATGTAATGAAAATTTTTCCCTTAGCAAATAAATGCTCACAGTACAACATGAGAAGCTTAGCTGAAGGCAACTTTGTATCTGGATCTCATGTTTCTATGGTGACACTCGGATAAGGGGCAATAAAAGCAAAATACTTTTTTTCTCTCAATGGCTAAATGATGTTTTCTGAAAGCATGCAAGTTTTTTTAACATCTGGAAGAGGAATTAAGATAAGACAAAACAGACAGTACTTAGTGTAAATATAAGCACAAGCTGTAGCATGCGTCTTAGCGTGGATAACCCTTCATTATAGGTTAATTAAAGCCTGTGAGTGTAGCTGTCAATTTGAGATAGATATTCCCTATTAGGAGGGTTAAACTTCATTATTTGAAGATTTACATAGTTTTGTGTGATTGTATTAAGTTAAACAGGTTATGAGGGTTTTCAGAGGGTGTGTTTGTTCTTTTGTTTGAGGTTTTTCATTTAAAGAGCATGTAATACAAAAGTTGAAACTAGACATTAAAAAAGCTGTTATATATAATGACAACACTTTCCATATTATCTTTGATATATACAAAAAAAATAATGAACTATATTAAGAAATGCAGAGTGAAAATAGCTATGCTACAGGAGATACATTTGGAAAGAACACGGCATGTGAATTTGATAAAGAAAATATTTCAGATGGTTATTCAGTGGAATATCTAGGACAAATGAAAAGGGGGGTACTTATATTAATTGCTAGAGGCTCTGCAATATTGATAGAAGAGAAAAAAAAAGATAATAATGGTAGATTTGTATTAGAAATGGACTTCTGGCAAGGGAGGAGGATTAAACTGGCATGTATTTATATCATATGGAAGATGTGAATTCAGTAATAGCTCAGAAAGAATTTACATATTATTCCGCAAGGTACAAAAATTGGGCTAGGCTAGACAAAATTATATTTTATAGGAACGTGTGCATTTAGTTAAAGGGTTTGATATGCATCCAATAACTATTTCAGCTCACCCGTCAATAATAACTAAAATAAAAATGCATGGTAATGAAATAAAAATGAGGCAGTGGTACTTCTTCAACTATGAACGTAAAATGAGCAAAACAGACCAAGTAAGACAAAATCCACGGCACACAGGATCCGAACAAAGTGCTCCAGTCACCAAGTAAATTAAATTCCTTTTAATTTTGTACAGCAAATTCTCCAAATAGGTAGTTGAATACAACAAACACACAAATAAGCCAAGGTAGCACCAGACACTAGGTGAAAGCGCTTGGCTTATTTGTGTGTTTGTTGTATTCAACTACCTATTTGGAGAATTTGCTGTACAAAATTAAAAGGAATTTATTTTACTTGGTGACTGGAGCACTTTGTTCGGATCCTGTGTGCCGTGGATTTTGTCTTACTTCTTCAACTATCTGTTAATCAGAGAGGAATTTAAGGAATGGTACTTGGAAATTATTTGGGAGTTATTAGGGAAGAGAGAAACTTCTGAAAATATAGATAGGGATGGGGATAAAATTAAAGTGGAGTTTAAAAATAGGATAGAAATAAAAGAAAAAGGGATATGGTAAAGAGGTAACAAGAATTATTTACAGGGATTGACAAAGGTTAAAGTATTACAGAATAGGATGAAACTTATAGAACAAAAGGTGCAAATGTACAGTTCTAAATTAAAAATAATGGACTGCCTGGATAATATGCATGAGTTTATAAAGATTGCTGTTAAGCAACTGTTTTTTGATAACTCCAGAGCACAACAGCTTATAGCACAAAGGCTCAAGCAGTAGAAAGTAAAAAGGGTTGCTGCCAAGTTTAAGAGCCTATAACAAGGAAAATAACAAGAGATCCTATAGAGTTATTAGAAGTATTTCAGACATTTTATGAAAATCTGTATAAACCAGAGAAATGTGGAAATCAAGAAAAAGTACAAATGGAAATGTTTACAGAATTAAATATGCCAAAGTTAGAGGTAGAGGGGCTCAATTATTAACAGGATAGGAGGAGATAAGATAAAAATGGTGATGTATAACCAATGTACAGGAAAGTCTCCAGGAATACATGGTATTCTAGTGGAAGTTTGGAAACTAGGAGGGAAGAAAGTGACAAAGATCTGGAAGGTTTTATTTAACAGTATTTTAAAAAGAGGAAAAGCACCAACATCCAGAAAGAAAGCTGTGACGGCTGTAATACCTAAAGATGGTAAAGACCCATCAGATCCACCTTCATATAGGCCAATTTTGATTCTGAACAATGGTTATAAAGTGTTTATGTCTATAATGGCTAAATGAATGGCAAAGGTAATAGCAAAATTGAAAAGATATGGATCAATGTGGTTTTGTGAAGGGAATGCAAACATTTCACAACATTAATACAACAATGATGATCCAAAGGGAAGCAGAATAGAAGAAAATGCCACTATTATTGGTGGATCTTGATTCACTGAAAGCATTTGCGAGAATAAGCTTTGATTCCATGAGTAGGGCAATGGAAGCATTTGCATTCCCTGACACAATAATAAGGTTAATTAGGAGGATACATGAGGGATTGTAGGCAAAAATTAAAGTGGAGGGGCTCCTCTCTGATAAGTTCAATTGGAACAGAGAAACCAGGCAGGGATGTCCTCTTTCCCTTTTGTTGTTTATCTGTATTATATTTAGAATCATTGGCAAAGAAAATAAGGGACTCAGAAATTCAAGGATATAAATGGTATGGTAATCAAGAAAAGCGGGCTTTATTTGAAGATAATATTTTGTACCTGATAAATCCAGAAAAGGACATCTCAGTGTTGTGGAACATTCTGAGACAGTTTGAAGTCTTTTCAGGATACAAAATTAAAGAAGGTAAAACGTACCCAAACATGAACTGTTTCAGCAATACCAATATTTATGGGGGCATGATAAAATGAAGTATTTAGGCATATGAGTTACAAAGGATTCTGTTATGACCGCTAAGGATATGTGAGAAGATGCTAAACAAAAGATAATACAAAACCTGAGAAACTGGAAGTTCTGTTTAATGGATATGCATTGCAAGATAAAAGCACTGAAAATGTTTTTAGTCTCTTTAGTTTAATACACAGGCCAGGTATATTTTTATCAACCAGAGAAGTTTTGGATAGTAATTAATAAAGAGTTGAAGGATTTTATCTGGGAGGGGAAGAGGGCAAGAGTCAAGTGAGATAAGCTGATCCTTCCAATAGAATAAGGTGGATTACCTGATATGAAGGGGTATTTCAGAGCTACACAATTAAGGCTCCTTTACATAGCACAAGCAGAAAACTATAATTCAGAGTAGGAATGGATGACGATGAAACAAGGGGGAAGCTCAAGAAATAAGGAGAGACTGGGATTTTGGATGCACTTCCTTAAGGAGAATAACAATAATCATAAACAATATTATACTCAAAAAGTAGCAGAAAGTTATTCTAAGAACTACACCAACACGGGAATGCAGAAAGGCAATTCTGTTGAAAGGGATGACTATAATTAGGGGTACAAAGAATAGGCAACAGGGGGCTGGAGTTTACCAGAGAAAACAGGCAAAGGAACCATGACATTGGGAGCAAATAATTAAAGTGGGAAAGGCAAAATAACAGAAAGAGGCCAAGAATACGTGTGGACTGCAGGCTAAAAATTGCCTTCCCTATCAAGGATCTATATCAGAGTATAGGCAAAGAGAAAGGGATAAGGGAATCCTAAGTGAAAGACCTGCTCTGTAGCATTATTAGTAGAACCTAGAACAGAAGCTGCCATTAAAAAGAGATAATTAGTAGGGCATATAAAATAATGCACAATAATTATAGAAATTAGTCAGAAGAGGTTAAAAACAATTTGGAAGAGAGACTGGATAAGCAATTCACAAAGAAACAATTAGAGTATATATATGTATGGCTCCCAAATAGAAGATTTAAGATTTTTGCTTAGAAGTGTTTGCATAGGTACTTTTATACACCAAGCAGACTCCAAAGCATTTTTCCTCAGGTACATTACAAATGTTGGTGTTGTGATGAGGAAGAAAGAGGTAATTAGGAACATATTTTTGGGGAGTGTAATGAGTTGGCACATTTTAAAAATTCCCTGCAGACTACTCTGTCAGAAATACTGGGTGAACAAATTGGTGTAACTAAGGAAATTATTTTTTTAAGCTGTGATACAGAATCAGAACAAAAGAAGACATAGTAAGGCCTTGCTGAGTTTAATTCTGGTGGCTGCCAAAAAAACAATTATTAGAAAATGGAAATCAAAGTCTAAGCCAACAGTAATAGAAGTAGTGAATGTAGTAAATGAGATAAAAAATGGAATTTGTTGAAACAAATTGCATGGAAAAAGAATGGGAATTGTGGGAACAATACATGCAGAATAATATTTTGGAGGAGGAATGATGTTTAGGGGGAGGCAGGAACTGAATGAGCTATGTAATGTTCAAATGACAATCACTGTGTAGTAGATTATATGTGATGTATAATGTCTGCAGCTGAAAATATGTTAACATGGTTTGTTTTCATTTATATAAATGTATGAATCCCTGTATCAGAAGTGATATTTCAATAAAGATGTTCTTTGTTTTAAAAAAGGCAAACGTTTGCTTTTTCACTTATTCTAGATATTTAAAACTGAAAAATGAAGATGAAATGTTCTTACATCATGCCGTATATACCTTGTTAATTAAAATGGAGTTAGATTAAATTCAGAAGCAGATAGCACCACGTGTTCTAAAATAAACAAAGCCAAAGCAAAGGAGAGTGAATAGGACAGCTGCCCTTGTGCAGGGTATTACTGGGACACAATTTTTTAATTATCCCCTGACAGCAGTAAAGCAGCAGACATTATCATTTAATGATCTAGAATCTCACACCTTTTTAAAGAACAGTATGTGCAAGGAACTGCAGCAATGAGCTATTTTAGCTCTTTGGTACAGTTTAGAAAAATGGTGTTTGTAAAAGTGTAGGAAAGAGCTACAGTGTATGTAAATATAATTAATCTTTGCTGATCCTGACCATCCTCTGGCAGCAGTACGGTAATCATTTAAGCCGCCTCTATACCTTGGCTGCTTAAAGGACAGACTAAACTAGTGCAAGGAGCTAATGTAGCTTCCAGCTATACATTAGCAAAAGGTGCATGTGCAAAATGGGAAAAAGGGGTTATGGATGGATGAAGTATAAAAATGTTACAGAGCTATTATGCATACAAAATAGCTTTTTGCACACTCATCTCAATATTAGAATTTTTTCTTTTGCTTTTCAACTTCAAACATAGTGATGGAGGTTTAGCAAAAATCTCTGGTCTGAGGTTCCCAAAAGGATTGCCAAGAGGCCACATAATCTTGCTACAGTTCTAAACAAATCATCCTCACAGCTCCTGGGTCTGGGGTTCATTCCTGACCTTCAGTCAATGTCCATCTATCTGGTTTGCATGTTTTCCATGCCAGTGTCATTCTTTCTGAGTAATCTTGTTTTTCTCCACAAAGTTTCTGGCTGACTGCTTTCTCTACACAGTCCATATCTACTGCATCTATACTTGCCCTTGTGGCCTGGTTCATGACTAAAAAGGGCCTAAGAAGCACCTGGTTACTTGCTTGCTTAAGAAACAAAACAAACAAAAAAAATATATTAAATAAATAAAGCCTGTAGAACCTAGTACAGTGCAGGGTTTTTAAGGCTAACAGGGAAAAGCATGAAAAATAGTTGAAGTTATTGGACATGAACACAGCGGGTACAATATTGCCTCAGTTAGTTTTTTTTTTTTTAGATCAATTAGGATTGGCCTTAAGAAGAAAACACAGTTGAGGAGATGACAGCTGGACTGTGAAAGAATGAAGCATGAGTTAAGGATTTTTTTTTGTTTCATTTGACTGAGAAACTACTGGAGTGCAGTTCAGTAAGTAGCTTCCCTGGAGCTGGGGAAGGGTGAAGGGCAGAAGAGACTGACAAAGACAGCAGCAGCAGCAGCTATCTGCAGCTGCTCTCTGCAACAACTCTGTAGAGTTCAGAGGTTACTGCTTTTGCTCCTGCTACTTGATCATATGAATGTAACACTAGAAAAATGCACAGTAGTGGGAGCAATCTGTTAGAGCCAAGATTAACAGGGCTGACATAAACGTAGAAAAAAATAATAATAACTTTAGCTAGCTTTGCAATACAGAGAGCTAAATCCCTGAATGAACCCAACCCACCCCATGTTTGATTAATAGCCAGGGCTATGGAAGAGTCAGCTGGGAATGGATATGTTTGTGCAGGGAATACTGGCTTACTTATGCCAGAGATAGTGTTGTGGCAAGGCCTCATAGCACAAGCTGCATCTGTAAGAGAAGACCTGATGTGGTAGTTTAGTGTGTGAAATGCATGACAGCCTAACAAGCAGCAAACTGGAAGTATGGAAAGAATTAGCCACACTCTGGTACTGTAGGTCCTTGCTTCAGCTTGAGTGCTGATTGGGCACAAAAAGATGAAGGAACTAAGGAACACAAAACTCTTATAAAATCCAAAAACACAGAACATAAACACAGTGACGTAAAACAAATAAAATAATGTATTTTATAAAACACTAAAACATGAGTGCTTTCATCTCTCAAGAAGACTTCATCAGACAAATACATTTCCACACCAGTAGTCTTTTTATACTAAAATGTTAACAGATAAATGCATTACATCATCACCAAACTCTTGCATGCCAGGATGGTGGCTTATCAAGTGGTTGTCTCTTTCTCTCAATATTGAGCTGTGCAGAGCTAAATCTGCAATGAAGGGAGATGATCTCCCCCAATGCACACTCATGCACACACACACATACATACATATACACACAGGCTGGTGTCTGGTGTTACCTCTGGGGTTACTGCTAGTGGTACATCAAAAATAAAAGAGCTGACTGGCTGATAAAGGAGATGACAGCCACACAAGAAACATATAAATATTTGATTGTGAACATCCACCTATTAGTAGCAGTCATCACTGTAATTCTGTATGTCTCATTCCACATCTTTGGCGGTAATGGAAACAATATTATTATTCCATGTCCTTTGACAAGAACTTACAACAATAACACTGGTCACTTCACTGTTTTACATATGTCTAGTAACAACATCTCAAAATGTGTTATGTGACCTCAGAAATAGACTACCAGTAATATATTTTTAACTAGTCACTTCCAAGCATGTTTTATCAGTAACAGTAAACATTTATTATTCTAAATCATTTGGAAAAACACTTTCACTAAAGAAAGTAACAACTTATTATGTTATGTTCCTGTGGGCACCACATCATTGATATGACAGAAATAATATTTAATCTTTAATAATGAAGTAAAAAATGTGTTATAGGATGCCTACACAGCTGCAACCTTTATCTTCTTCATCAGTAAAGCCATTCTCCAATAATATAGCTTTATTTTATGCTAGACGATTTGTGTAATATGCTCAGAATGGATAAAAAAATTATCTGATTGGTCGCATGTCTGAAAGAGATGTTTCATGTAAGAATCCCTTATGAGGACTGAAGACCTCATGAAAGAACATGCTTCCTGGGGCAGTATCTTCTGAGGAGGTTATGTCTCTCACAAAAGTGAGTGACCTTCTCTTGCTAATGCACACTGCGCCCCAAACCATGAGCCTAGCTCCATGCTTCCATAATTCCAGCATGTACAGTGGGAATGATTTAAGCTAATGAGTTCAAAAAGGCTGACTTCCCAAGCAAAATGAATGTGACAGCACCACTCCTGTCACTTGCTCCTGAGAGGAACAAATGGGCCACAGGATTGATACCTCCAAGTACATTGAATATGTCAACTGATGGTCGCCAAAAGCCATTAAAAAAGGTGTTAATAAACAAATGATGTTGCCCTATTCAGCTAGCTTATCTTTTTGGATACCACCAGACTACTCTTCAGAAAGCTTATTAACTTCCTGTCAAAGAAACAACAGACTTGTATTAATCATTTCCACTTTAAATTAGTAAAACCATACCACTGCTTAGTTTTGGCAGTACACTGCCTGGCAGAACCCTTATGCACCACTTATGATCCACTGCCAGTATGGAAATCAAGTTGCACTATCTCAACGATGACTTAAAAGCCATGAAAACAGCCTTCTCTATACAGACTTTTCCACATGAAATGGATATTTATTTATTTTTTTTTTATTTTATTATTTATTTTACTTTTGTTGATTGGGATAACCTGACTGAACAGACAGCCCATTTTAGTGGTGGGTCGGGGAGAAAAGCTTAAAAAAATTATCTTTATGACATTATACCCTGTTACAATTACAAACTTGCTAGTTGATAGTTATTATTTTTTGTGTTTATTCTGACTAATATGTTATCTATTTTAACTGACTTACCAATGTAATGTCTCATTGTAAGTAACTGTTAAACTTGTGGAGACTTCTGCTTCCTAGTCCTCTGCCCAAAAATTGGCTTCGTCTTGACAGACATTTTATCAAAATATAAATAAATAACATTTAAACATTTCTTCATGCTTTTGGCAACAATGCTTAACTTTGTTATTCATAGTTTTGTGCACATACCTTCAGTAACAACAGTTAACTGTATTGTTGCAGAACCTTTGTTTCTGTCTGGAGGATTTAGGACATAACAGGTATAATTGCCCTCATCTGTCAGCTGGATGTCATTGATGTTGACCGTGAAGTCATTCTTGCTTGGGTTTCCTACAAAGGTCACTCTGTCCTTGAACTGTTCTAGTTTCAGATTGATGATTTTGCGTTTGAACTGAAGAAACTGTGAAACAAAAAATATATATATATATTAAGTAGCACACCAGAGGATTAATACTTATATTTCAACATTAATTATGTAGAAAGTATCATAATATTAAATCCAAAAGCACGTATGATAGGGGTGTAGGACATCTACTTGAAAATAAGCTGATCAGACAACATAATCAATTCTAAACAGTCAAAAATGAAAAAAAAAGCTTTGAAAAACATTTTTAAAGGTACAGTCATTGAAAATGCATAAAACACTATAAATAAAATTCTCCACAGCATTTCTTGCACAAGGCAAAGCCCCCACACTCGATATGCAGAATGATAGTTTAAATCCATCATTGAGTTGATATTTGAGATACTGTAACAGTGACGGTCTGAGCTGAGAGTTTGCAAATTGTCTATCTTTAAAAATATTACTGTTGTGGTAGCCTCTATTTTTAAATTGAAACTGCCATTTCTCTTGTACAGTCTTTATATTCAGAACTAGTAGAATGAACACACATTTTATTTTTGTACACTGACTTTTTCGGAATATTTGTAATCATATGCTTTAGATGTCAGAGGCTAGTTAGCAACAAAGATTTTTTTATAATATGGTTTACAGAACAATGTAGTATCCAAACAACCATCAGCATTTTTAACAATACTAACATCTATAAAAGGAAGAATAGTAGGATGATGCCGAAATGTAAATTCTATGCCACAGTTATTTTCATTTAAATAAGTTCCACAAGATCTGACACATCTGATGGTCAGATTAGCCAGCAATCATCTAAATACAGACACCACGTATCTACCTTAATGAAAAAGATTATTACTAGAAGCATATATAAGCATACACGTATCTTCCAAGTAATAAATGAAATGACTGGCATATATAGGGGTAAAAGTAGCCCCAACTGCAGTGCTAAAAACTTATAAATAACACTGACTATAAAAAAAAAAAGAAAAATATTCTTAGTTAAAACTTGGTCCATGAAACACAAAATAAAAGTGTTAAAGCCTCGACCATTCAACTTTGACTTTTATAATCCATATTCAATGGCATCAAAAACACCCCCATGCGGGATACTGGTATATAAAGACTTAATATCCAAACTGCAAAGAAATCAATTTTGTTCCAGCTAACATCCTGAATAAGTTGTATAAATGTGTAGCATCCTGTAACCATGAATCCACCAGGATTAACAAAGGGGACAGAACATGTGCAAAAACTGTGAAAGTGTCTCGGATAAAGAACCATGTCACTCTCAGTCTACCTGTAGGATTGGCAGGATCTCTATGTATTTTTGGCAATAATAAAATCTCTGTTCTACAGGCTCATTTACTATTAACTAATTACTTTTTTTCACTAATAATAATCTCCTCGATTGCTAATGATGAAAAGAAATTATTTTCTTTAAAAAAATGTAATCATAAAGCATTTCCTGATAATAAATGCCATTATTTAAGTGACATTGTGCTTCCTTTTTACTTATTTTTATTTATTTGACATTATTTTACTGGGAAAGTCTGACTGAGATAATATCCCATTTTTAGCAGAGGCCCGGGGAGAAAAGCTCCATCTTGCCATAATATGGTTACAAT
This sequence comes from Protopterus annectens, assembly GCF_019279795.1. NCBI lineage: Eukaryota > Metazoa > Chordata > Ceratodontiformes > Protopteridae > Protopterus > Protopterus annectens. Next base: position 1,329,129,493 of record NC_056741.1, on the reverse strand, counting down.
TAATTAAAGTTATTACAAAGCCTAATACACTGGAATAACATATTAACTAAGTAAAACAAATCATCTTCATACAGTACATAGTGCAAATATTTGGACAGCTATAAGAAGTTGAAAAAAAAAAACAGTATCAATAGATAAAGTATTCACAATTTGCAGTTCTTAGAGATGACATGAAGCACACTGAGTGCACCCTTTGGAACAGAGATGACTAGATAATATGCCTAGCAAAACTATATTTCTTCTTTATCTAAGAAATAGATTTTACTAATTCCTTTTCTCTGAACATAGTCAAAGTATTCTGGTGGTGGAAGGAGGGCGGAACTAGTTCAGTCGGGGTAGTGTAGGGGCAGAGACAAGTTTTATTTAGGTAGTCTTTTAGTACTTGTTTGCAGTTAAAGAGGTTAGAGGTAGATCTAATTTGCAGATGGATAGAATTCCATTTTTTAGCAACACATTATGAGTACTCTTTGGTGAGAGGATTTGTGGAGTTTAAATATGCTAAGATGATGTTATTTATTAGATCCAAGTAGTCTATTGGGGTGATATGAACAGAGAATAAGAGTAAAAGCAGGACTGTCATCGGCTTCATGAATAACACTCTTTGTAGAGATAAGCTGCATGTAACCTAATTGGTGAGGCAGTTCGAGACAATTTATGGGCAATACAGTGGTGTATGTGGTATTATGTGTTGGTGGCAAATCTTGCACCCTTGTTACAGCATGCCTCCAGCTTATTTTTAACTGTAGCCTGAACACTGGTTAGGATGGGTACACCATATAAAAGAGATGGGAGAAGGTAGGTAGTGGCAGGAGTGGTTTTGGTGGAGTTGCAAAGGAAGTTTTTATTTCGGTTTAACCAAGTCTTTTAGGTTTCTAATACCATGACGGGAATGGACCCCCATTCCTAAGTCAAAGTATGATTAAAGTTTGTGAAATCAGTAATGTTTCAGTCTTTCATGTTAGCCAAACATGCTCTTCGCAGCACCCACCGTGTGCCCAGAATTGACTCCTTCTGCAATTCGTACAGTTACATGCATCATTATCACATATAAGACTGCAAATTCTTTTTTATGAGACTCATTGCTCCTGCTACTACTGGTACTGTCTGGGCATCTTCTTCCCCACTGCCCTCGTTTCTGCCTGCAAATCCTGGTATTTTATGACTTTTTGTTTCTCTGTTCTTAAGACAAACGTGTCTACTTCTTCTTCTTTTGTTCTTGTTGATGTTTTATATCTTTTGCCTTGTTTCTCAATTCTCTATAAAGCTTTTTTGGGTCATCAACAAATTACTTATTTTGTACTTTTCATTTATATTTATCTGAATATCTTCTAAATTTTTCTGCCTGATATGGTACCTTTAGTTTATTATCTGCAACAGAGTATGATAGTAGTCTGTTCTAATAATGTGTGTTGCTTTTATCACACCTTACCTTGTTGATCTGTTCCCTCTTCTATACTCTTCTAACAGTAACACCTCTTGTTTTAATTGCTGTATAGTTTTCTCTAGTCAATATTTCCATGGTGGCATGTAATTTCTTCCTTTCCTATCCCTTATTGCACAGCATTTTTGTAGTAAGACATTATCTGTTATTATGTTATATCACCTGAATATCTGTTGTTAATCTTGATTACTCTGTTCATTTGTTTTATCAAGTTTCTAACATTTTGGGTCTTACTGACTTTCTGTAATCTATTTCTTTCAGCGATCTTAATATGTTTATCCACCTCTATTAAATCAAGTGACTCTTCCATTAGATCATTTTCTTCTAAACTGTGGGCACATTCTTTATTCTCTGTTTCCTGCAGGCATTCTACAGAATGTTTCTAAATGCTCTTTCTCTTGCTGTGCAACTCCAGCTGAAATTTTCTACAGGTTTCCTGCTGAAACCTCCAGAGTATCTTCATGTGGCAAGTGATCAGATGTTTCCGGTTCCACCTGTCTCTCCTTAAGTTGGGGACTCATTGTTCCATCATGCTGTGACATTACCAGTATTGGATTTTCTACACCAAATCCTTCACTTCACAGGTAATCCATAACTTCAGTTTCTATTTCTTTAACTTCTCCATTACTAATCCTCTTTTCTACTTCCCCCTTTGTTTTCTTATTTATTGTAAAATGTTCCATATCCAGATGCCTTTGCCTGTATTTCTTTTCAAAATATCTTTGGTGCTTCTTTTTTATTGATTAGCTTGGCTTTCTCTTGCATAAACACTGACCATATTAAATCTTTTTCCTTCCTATGTCCATATTTCTTCTTCAGATGTCTCCTGCTCCACCTGTTTCTCCTTAATTGGGGACTCACTGTTCCATCATGCTGTGACATAACCTGTGTTAGAATTTCTACACTAAATTCTTCAATGCACAGGTATTCCGTGACTTCAGCTTCTATTTGTTTAACTTCTACTTTATTGATCTTCTGTTCTACATTCCCACTTTGTGATCTTATTTTTTTAATGTGAAATTTTCCATATCTGTGTGCCTTCACTTGTATTTCTCTTCAAATATCTTTGGAGCTGCTTTTTTTGTATTGATTAGTTTGGCTTTCTCCTTTGCTTAAACATTGCACCATATCAAATCTCTTTTTCTTTCCCATGCCCATGTTTCTTTTTTATACCTTTTAAATAGGTTTTGTTCTTTACATTTTTGCACTTCCTTCTTTTTCCAAACGACCCAAGGTTTCTTTGTCTATATAATGTTTTTCATGAATCTGTTGTATTAACAAATATGCATTCAAAGTTTTTGACAGTTTTTCTTCTGCAATTATTTTTCTTTCCTTCCCTCTAGTTTCTTTCTTAATAATTTTGAATATCTTCTATCAAGAAATTCTGGGCTTCTTGCATAATAGTAACAATACATCACTTTTTCTTATCCTCAATAGTCCACTCTATCATCTTTATGGCTCTTTTCTGGCCTGTCAGTTTTTGTGGGCTACTACTTCCTTTTTCAATAGGGATGTCATCCTCCCCATGAGCTTGGCCTAACCTCACTGTAGGAATGTTTCCGTATCTTGAGGATTCTACACTGTCATTTTTTCCAGTCCTGGCATGAGTGTGTATACAAGGACGGGGCACCTTTTTATTCTCGGACTTGTGCACCCAGCTGTCTTTTTTATTTTTAACCAACTTCTGTCCATGGTGTATGCTATATAAAATACAGTCTCTATATCAGCATCATCTTGGTGAGATTTTGTAAAAACAGGGTCCACCTCATGAAGGTACTCACCAAGACGTGAGGATGAATTTAGTTCCAGCAATACTACTATCATTTGCTTGCTGATTCTATCATCTCTCCATTTGGACCCCAGTTTATGTTCCACAGGGTCTTCATAGATATTGAGAAACGGCTCCATAATGCCCAACTACTGCTCATCCCTAAAAAAAGTTACTGCTATTTTTCCCCAAATCACACACACCTGATAAAGCAAATTTCAAAATATTTTCAGTAAACAAAACTGAAACTGAAGTAGCCTCCCTAACAAAACTTCTTGGAATGAAAGACTTTTCATACCTGTAGAGCATTTCTAATTTTTGGTGAGTCTTTTTTATGTTATTTGAACATGCAGTTCAAAATTAATCTTATCATAAATAAACAGCTGCAGTAGAGCAGTGTTTGAATTATTTTAGAAGATTTTTATCATTGATATGGAGACATGCCCTAAGTGGAAGATGACAGCAATGGATATAGAGGGTAAATTATGTTCATATGGGGATGCTTGGGGGTAAATTAAGTGGTATATGTAATAAATGTATGGTGTCTGGAGAATGTTGGTTTTGGTCTAACTGGTTATTTGCTGAATTACTAGGAGTGGATGTTGTTGAAGTGGTGATAGAAGCAGGATGGGGGGGGGGTGAATAATTTTTAGTTAGGGAGGTAATGCTTTTTATGAAGTAGGTATGGAATACAGTTGCAATTTCTAGTAGAGAGCTATTATGAGAAGGGTTTGGTTCCTTGTTTGAGCCCGGATGTAACAGGTTATGTAATGATGTCCAGAATTTTTGGGGGTCATTTTTGTATTGAAGTTGTTCATGTTATAATATTGCTTTTTATCAAGATTAACTTGTTTTTCTTTATTCAGATTGCACAATTATCTGTAAAGTTGCAGATTATAGGGAGTTTTTTTAGGTTTAAGCTATTCTTTCAAAGCTTTGTAACTTAGACAATGTACTTTTTGTCAGAGTAGTGAGCCATGGTGCACGATTAATTTTCACTCTTTTTTACGAAGTGGAGTGTGGCTGTTTAGAGTATTTAAGAATAAGGTATTAGAAGTATTGACTGCCTCATTGAGTGGAAGACTTTTTATGACAGACCAATTAAAGGCTTTCAATGTATTGAAGAAAGAGTTTTTATTGAATTTAGAAAAGTTCTGGGTTGTTTTAAATTGGTGAGTGTTAGGTTGGTGGCTGGTATTTCTATAGATATAAGCTGAAAAATGGTTGCTAATTGAGTTTAGAGACTGTAAACGTATTAGGGTCAGAGAACAGCATCTAGTCTAGAATTGCACCTTTAATGTTGGTACTATTAAATCTAATGTGGGTTTTGATAAGTTGTATGTAACCATAACGGTTTATACTAGTGGAGGAAAGTCTGACATAAGTGTTTTTGTTTGGATACTACATTGTTCTGTAAACCTTATAATAAAAATTATTTGCTGCTAGCTTCAAGCTGTCATCCAAAGCATATGACTACAAATATACAAAAAAGTCAGCTTACAAGAATAAAACACATTTGTTCTACTAATTACGAATATGAAAACTATTCAAGGGAAATTGTAGTTCAATTTAAAACAAAAGCTACCACAACAATAATATTTTAAAGGTTAAACAAATTGTGGAATCTCAATCCAAACAACCACTGTTACAATATAACAAATGAATTGTTGACAATAGATTTAAATTATTACTTGTAATGACTTACGGGAACTCTAGTCATAAGGTTGGGCAACTTATTAATAATTATTGGGGCATTCTACAAGCTGATTCACCTATCAGGTCATGCTCCTAATGTTTGTCCTTTAACTTACAGGTGAGGTAAAATGTCAGCTGAATTTTTCAGTTCCTACAAAAAACTACTACTAAGTCTATACATCAGATTATTGGTAAATCTATTGTATGTTTTAAGTATGGACATTGTACATTGTATAAATCAGTTTTTCCAAGTAAGGAATTTTCTAAGAAATGTTCTAATTGTTGCAAAAATCTTTGTTATTAGAAAATGTATTAACTGTAGAACCACAATAATTATTTATGTCTTTTTGCATGTGTCAATCTTTCTACATTGGTAAAATTTCTAGAATGTTTAAAAACAGGATTTTAGAACATGTAAGTGATATTTGATACAAAATATTGTCCCAAGCAATATACAGACAGTCTTTCACATCCCATTGTTAATTATCTTTGTGTATATTTAAACCATATTAGTGAGCTGTCTAAATAAGAAAACTGTGGATATGTTGCAGCCTGCAATGGGCTATGATAGGAGCTAGACAATTTATGAACACCCATGAAGCACTGGATAATCTAAAGGTAAGGCAGAGAACTGATAAAGTGGTACACGGACATAAAACTTTAAAGAAATGTCTGAAATTTTGATTGATAGGAATGTGTGATATGCATGTTTTAAATTTAAGGTTACCAGAAAACTCAAATGAGGAAGAAGGGGTAACAGATTGTGCAGTGAAAACATTTTGAATTTGTGCACTATCACAAACAGTTCTGGAAAGAAAGATTCAGAAGTGGTTTCCAATGGTTTTCTTTCTTTGTCACTAAAAACATTATTTTTTACACAAGAAACATCCTTACTGAGTTATCTTTTATGACATAGGCATGAAAACAAATCATATTGACATATTTTCAGATGCAAACATATAATCTTCTATAGTCCATGTCAGTCGAACATTACATAGCTCATTCGATTCCTGCATTCCCTTAAACCTCATTCCTCCACCAAAATATTATTCTGCATGCACTGTTCCCATAACTACCGCTTTTCTATGTAATTTGCTCCAACCTTTTTCTAAAGATCCCACTTCCAGTTATTTTAGCTCTGTTACTATATTAATTACTTCTAGTATGATTGGTTTAGACTTTGATTTCTATTTTCTAGTAATTGCTTTTTTTTGGCAACTACCAGAATTAATCTGTGCAAGGCTTTACTATGTCTAGGCAATTCTGATTCTGTATCACAGCTCAACAAATAATTTCCTTAGTTATACCAATTTGCTTAACCCATATATCTGACAGAGTAGTCTGCAAGGGATTTTTAAAGTCTGCCAACTCATTACACTCCCAAAAAATATGTTCCAAATTACTTCTTTTCCCTATCACATCTTCAACTTTTACAATCTACCAGAGGAAATAAAATCAGGAGTCTGCTTGGGGTATAAAAATACCTATGCAAACACTTCCAAGCAAAGATCCTAAATCTTCTAAGCTTTGTTGCATATTTGGCAGGCATACATATATCCTTCAATTGTTTCTTTGTGAATTCCTTATCCAGTCTCTCTTCCCAATCCTTTGTAACCACCTCTGATTGAATATTATAGTTATCATGCAATATTTTATATGCTCTACTAATTATCTCTTTGTAACAGCAGCTTCTGTTCTAGATTCTACTAAAAACTCCACCACTGCTGGTCTTCCACGTAGGATCCCCCTGTTCCTTTCTCTTCGCCTATACTATGATATCAATACTTGATAGGGAAGGCAGTCTCTAGCTTGCAGTCCAGATTAATTCTTGGCCTCTTCCCATTTTATTACCTTTCTCTCTTTAATTATTTGCTCCCAATACCTTGGCTCCTTTGCCGCTTTTCTCCAGTAAATTCCAGCACCCCATCTATTCTCTGTACCCCTAAATGCAATCATCTCTATTGGCAAAACCTTGTTTATCCAAAACTGTGTTGGCTTAGTTCTTAGAATACTTTCTGATACTTTGTGAATACAATATTTTGTAAGGTTATTGTTATTCTCCTTAAGGATCTGCATATAAAATCCCAGTCTCTCCTTATTTCTTGAACTTACCTCCTATTTCATAATCATCCAATTCTACTTTGAATTATAGCTTTATGTTTATGCTATGTATAGAAGCCTTAACTGCATAGCTCTGAAATACTCCTTCAAATCAGGTAGTCCCAAACCACCTTGGTCTATAGGAAAGATTGACTTATCCCACTTGATTCTTGCTCACTTCCACTCCTAGATAAAATGCTCAAACTCTTCATTAATTGCTGTCCACAACTTCCGCGGTTGATAAAGATATGCTTGACCTGTGTATAAAGCACTAAAAACATTACTGAGTAAATTAATTTCCTTAACTGAGGAGGAGCAACAACTTCTATTACCTTCTGAGACAGCAAATGATGCAAGGCAGGAAGAAAAAGAGATTGGTCTGGTGAATGGGGAAGAATCCAATGGAAAGGAGGTAGTTGCTCCTACTGCCATTTGTATCCTAGATGGAACACATTTAACAACCATTTGTATGAAACAATCTGATGTCAAAGAGAGAAATGGAGAGTCAGACTTACTGGAAGGGATAAGGGACTGCTGGTGGTGGTGGGGGGGGGGGGGGGTCAAAGTCCCTCATATAGTCATTCTGACTGATTTGACAGGCCATTGTTCTGTCAGGGGTCATGCTTTCTTTCTGGAACATTACTACCATTGCTTTTTAAATGTCTGCTTACCAGCATTCTGCCAAAACTGTTTATTTTGTTTACTGACAAAATTAGATGAGGGAGCAGAAAATTACTTGGTGAATTATGAGAAGGAGGGCTGAAAAAATCTGAGGGATTCCAAGAATCGCTTTAAATCTCTCATCACAATTTTGATCACTTCTGCAGCCTAGGGACCAATAACTAAATCTCTATCCAAGGGAGAATTCACAATTTCATTTATGACATCTTCTTGAAGGTTCTGAGAATGCAGAACGCAAACTTCCTTAAAACAGTATCAGTGGCGTCAGCCCTGTAAGTAGTATCCACACAGTCATAAACACATTTCAAATAATGAGTAATGACTTGAGAAATAGACGAAACAGAATCACACAATGCATATTTTCCTTGAAGGACGAGAGTGAAGCCAAAACATTCCTCTTACTTCCACAATTCGTCAAGATAAACTTCAGCATAACAACCTGACAGTTTAGAATTCCAAAAATCAATAATTTCTTTATCAGAAGGAGAAGGATTAGAATTAACAAAATGTTTAGTAAATCCAGCTGCTGCCAAAGCTGTAGCTACCGGGTCAGGTCTGCGACTAGTGTATAAAAAAGACTAAGTAACTTTATACACAGTATCTGCTTTCTTAGGGGCAGCAGGTTGACTGTCAAAGAAGCACAGCCTGTGAAAAAACTTCCTTCAATGCTGACAGTGGAGGTACTGGACATTCCAGTTGTTGCAAATCATAATGTTTTCTTAGGGAATTAAGAACCTCAGTATTCTCCCACCGAAAACATTGGTTTATCTTGGAAATAGTCTCACAGAAACAGAATCCCTCTCAGGAAGAATTAGATACCACAGACTCCTCAGAATATGAATCAGGAACCTGAGGAGAAAAAAATGCATATGTGTCTTCATAATCCCCAAAGGAATTTGAATCTTGAACCTCTTCAGGGAAAGAGAAAGCTCTTTTACTTTTATCAGAAACCAACTTACAAGAAAAATCAGAGCCTGCACAAGTTCCTGAGCCAAGCCAAATAAATGACTTATGTCCATAGTAACTGATGCAGGAGAAGGTAAATGTTTAGCTTTCTGTCACCTTTTGAAGCAGACCAAGTACTATCAGCAACAGCTTCTCCAGGGATGGGCACAATATTCTTGCTAAACAGGGGCAAATTCCCTCTCCCTTCTCCCATGACCAACAAGAGTGTCTCTCCCTAGCCCACTGAGTGAACCTCAACAGTCACAGAGGACATGGCTATCCCCCAGTCCATGGTGAATGTATAGACTACACCAGAGGGATGTGAAGAAAAGATGAGTGGTCAGAGGCACCATCTTTGGCCACAGCAGTCTCACCGACTTGTTGAGGCAAATTATCAGCCTGCTGTAGTGGCAAAGGTTGAGTAACAATATTTTTCTTTCTGTATCTGAAAGAAGGTTCAATCAAGGCACCTGTAATTTGTTCCATGGTCAAGCTGAAAATGGTGCTTGTTTTCCAGAGACGCTTGGCACCAATAATTGGTGAAACAGGAAAGTAGCCAAGATGTAGCTTTCCCCAGACAAAATACAGTAAAAAACACTTTCCCCAGCCCAAAACAAAATAAACATAGTTTTTCTACAGAAATAGTGGTTTTAAAAACTTGTAATTACTTTTTACCACAAAAGTAAAGATGTGCACTCCAGTTTAAAAGTACATAAAAGTCATGAGACAGTCCAGGAAAAAAAATTTCTTCATATCTTAAAAGTATGTCTCACAAAAAGTTACTTTAAACAAATAAAACAATGTAGAAGGTTTTTCCCCAAAATGGAACTCATATGTCCAGCAATGGAATGTTAGCCAAACATCGATACTCTAAAACACTCAGAGGAGCACTCTTCTCGGTGGCAGGAAAGCTCTGAAGGGCTTGGCACCCAAACCTGTCTTTTTAGTCAGTTCATCTTGATCTGACTAACAGTTTGGGCACATGGAAGGTGCTGTGCAGCTTTTTTTGTTGGTCAGCAGTTATATCCTACGCAGGATATAATTCATATAGCTAAGGCTACTGCAGCAGTGATCAATGTGAAGAACATCCACTGTTGCCTGTGCAAAAGGCAATCACCACCACTATATATTTTTAATCCTTATTGATCTTTATAATGGCCCTGGACTATCAGTGGAAAGGGTGGAAGGGCATAAAGGAACATTACCATCCACAGGAATGAGAAAGTGTCTGCCTTCCAGATCTGCTTGCAAGGAATCCTGGAGCAGAATTTATTTAACTATCTGAATTGAAAGGAAGTAAACAGATCAATTTGAAATTTTCCCTACAGTTGGATCAATTCCTGGAAGAACTCCAGGTATAGTTTCCATTTGTGAAATTCTGTCTGTAGGAATAATCTTAATGTAGTGGTGATAATTTGCAGCTCAGAGCTAGCCTTCCACTTTTGTTAAGGGGGGATTTAGTCAGTAGGAACGAAACAAACTGTGTTAACACCCTACAAAAATAACAAATAATAAATCTTGGTCTGTAATGGACTATAGAGACTATTCAGACAAACATAATGCACTGCTCAATCTTGTGTCTAGTAGGACTGCTCAGTGCATTATGAGGGAGCAATTCAAATGCTACTGTAGTGCTACAACAGTATGAAGGATCCAACAAGTAGTGTTGCAGCAGTCTAGCTGGATATAGCTTCATGTATTTGCATTAGTCCAGGAGCATGGCTAATGTAAATGAACCATGTGCTCTGCTCAGATCTGTATACTGTGGTTGAAAACTGTTCCATACAGCAATTAAGAGACAACTCTGTCCCTCTGTTTTGTGCTGCGCAGTGAAGTCTGATTGCGGTAGATTTATGATGTACACCAATTGCTGTTTATGGCAGCAGCGGTTCTATTAGCACCACAACAGGCAAGTACCACACGGCTGTGTGTGCGTGTGTGTGTGTATATATATGCCTGTGCAACAGTACTGCTTAAGTTGGTAGAGAGGGACACAACACAATTCCAACTGCATAATGTGTTCAATTTAGAGACATGCAGATGAACTGCTAAGGAGCTTAGTGTGACTCTTGTATGTTTCTAAGTCACTTACCTGTGGAGGGATTCCCACTACCAAGCATACCCCTGCTGGATTACATTAATAACTCATCTGTCTATAACAATCTGTTGCCAAAAGAAAATGATGAAGCCTCAGAGACGTGCAGAGGTTGGCAGGGTGGGAAGGCCGAGCTAGGTACATAGACTTGCTGACTGAGGAGACTGTCTTTGACTTTTTGAGGCTTTTCCTTTCTTTTTGGCACTTCCTTGTGATAGCTTTTTAAAATCCTGTTTGACAGCTCATTGCTGTTTAAATTGTTTATTTTTTACAGAGGGCAAAGGTGGTGGGGAAAATTCTACATGCTTTAAAAAAGCAGGATTGAAAAATATGAGTTAGTCTATGAATCAAACTTCCCCTTTCATCACACTTCTTGAACTTTTCAGCTACAGAAGGGAAAAACAGAACATCCTTAACTAAGGGATAATTTAAATTTTCAATGTTAACAGCTTCAGGAAGGTTTTGAGCACAAAGTCAAGCAAGTCTTCTCATTACAAACCCAGAAGCAGCAGCACTGGGAGGAAGAATCAGCAGCATTATAAGCACACATTAAAATAGGTTTAAAAATGAGACTCAAATGCTACAGAGCTATTCAGACATTTGTACCTCAGAACAAGGAAGGTTAAATCCTTAACTTTTCCATCTTCAGAAACTGGTCTGTGCAGATACATCAAAGAAGCACCTCTTAGTGTGGCTAGCTCATAAAATAACTGCGTGAGTGAACCTGTGGGCCTGCAAACACAGTTAGAAAACTAAAAGCAGAAACACAGAGCTAAACTACAGACCAAGCTGGGCTAGGTAGTTGGTTCGTGAAGAGGTAATGCTCATAGTGCGTAATGGCCTTCCTTAGAATAAAAACGTTTATAATGAAAACCAATTAACCTGAAGGAGAAGTCAAAAAAGCAATCGTAGCTCATTTCTTGAATGAATGTTCTTTACTGAAGGAGGTCTTTTGGCAGGTAAAAAATGCTAAAAAAGATAAACAGTCTGAGGAAAACAAGCAACCACAGCAGAATCACCCAGTTTCTAGTTTCAATAGCGCTTATCTGAACCCCCAGGGTTTTGATTATTGGTAAATACATTGTCCACCTTCATAGCACCTTTTTTACACAATGCCACCCTGATAAACGTAACAACACAACAAAGCAAGCAAAGAAAAAGGCAATATGAAGTTGTTACTGATCAATAAAAGATGATTAAACAAGAAACTCCACTTGCCTACAAGCCTTTCTTACCTTGGAGAATGTAGATGTCTGGGTAGTGAATGAGACATGGTTAAAAATGTTGGGGAACACTCTGGCTGTGCAGGGCTATGATGCCTTCCACACATTTAGACCAGTTAATGCGCAACAGGGAAAAAAGAAGTGTCGCCTTTGGCGTTGGTTGCTTTTTTAGCCTTCAGCTTGGCTTTGGTGGATTTTACTAAGCTCCTGAAAAGGAGAACAGTTACATTCATTCCCCTGCATAAGGGAGGACCTTCCACAGACCTAGGCAATTACAGGTCCATAAGTCTGACAAGCCTCATAAGCAAAGCCATGGAACACTCACAAAGACACCTTACTAAAATACACAGCCTAAACAACATCTCTTACATGGACCGAATCAAAGCCCTGTCACTATACTCATTATCCTACAGACTGCTAAGAGGTGCCTGTTATCTGGCATGCAAGGCATCCTCTGACCCAATACTGATGGACCTACTGCACATCAGCAAGTCAAATGGCAAATACTTGGTCCAGGGATCTACAACATCAACAGAATGGTTTGGAGGGGAGGGTATATCTCACAGAGGATACCACTGTTCTGGTTCGGGCTCCCAATCCACATAAAACAAAGTTCATCCCCGTCTATATTCAAACACATCTTGGATCTATGGTATGGTATATAAAATTTACCCCAGGACTCCCCCCTGTACTAATAATGGACAGAGGCAGCTCCTAAACATGTTATCCCATGAATGGGTCCCCTCAAGGGGTCTAGTTTATTAACTCGAACATTCAAAAGTTCGAATGCATAAAGATCGACACATATGCACCAAACTCTTAAACATTCGAAAGTTAATAAAGAAAAAAATACACAGAAAAAAAAAAAAGATGTAGGCAGGGGGGCATGCCCCCCTGCACCCCCCACACACCCCCGCTACTTAAATATACCAATTCCAAGACCGCACTTCATTGAAGTAAATGGAAATCTCCACCTATGGAGATTTCCGTTTACAGTTTTCGACGGCTTGCACTTTCGATGCATATGGTTCGATCCATATGCATTTGCGGTTTTATGCTTTTGTGTAAATAATGTAGACCCCCCCCTCAAATTATCTGTAGTATAATTCTAGCAATTCTCACGAGACGTAATATACATATAATTATCAACCATGGGTCGGGTAATGACAATCTAATACCAAATGGGATTAGTTAATTCAACCACAAAAAGTGAAACTGGCTAGGATTAAAATGGCATACCCAGGTAGCCTAGTACTTACCTATGAACCTAAACATATACTCTTGACCATATCATTAAGAATGAATGAATAAGGCATCTTTAATGTATTTGCTTATAATATTTATTTTGTCTTTTTAATTTCTCCAAGTCTTCTGGGTTTCTAATACCACAACGGGAATGGACCCCAGTCCTAAGTCAAAGTATGATTAAAGTTCATAACATTAGTATTGTTTCACTCTTTGATGTCAGCCAGTAGTGCTCTTCGCAGCACCCACAATGTGCCCAGTAATGACTCCTTCTGCAGTTCGTATGCAGTTAACATATATTGGAAGCATATCCAAATACAATTGTAAATTCTTTTTTATAAGACCCGTTGCTCCTACTACTATTGGAAATGTCTGGGTATCTTTCTTCCACATTACTCTCATTTTTGCCTGCAGATCCTGATATTTTATGACTTTGCATCTCTCTGTACACAAGACACTGTAGTCACTGGGTGTGGAAATTTCAATGATCAATGCTACTTTTGTCTTCTTTTCTTGGACCACTATATCCTGTTTTCTAGCATCTATCTTTTGGACTGTTGGCAATGGGTGATCCCATGTGATATAAACTTCATCATTTTCTATGATGCTTTGTGGCTCGTGTTTCCAGTGTTTTTCAGCCACTTCAGTATCATAATGTTTGCAAAATCCCGAGTGCAACAGTCTCACCACATTATTACACCTTTCAGTATACAGTCCTTCTGCCATTAGTGTGTCGCAACCAGCAACAAGGTGAGTGACAGTTTCCAATTCGGTTTTACAAAACCTACATTTGTCTGTTTCTCCACATGTTCAATAGACTTTGTAAACCAGCGTGCATGTAGTCCACTATCTTGGGCTGCCAATATTAACCTTTCATTTCTTGGTTTGAATGCTCCTCTCCTTAACCATTCCTGCATTCATTCTTGATCAACATGAGGTTCTTCCAGACGTTTTCTATACCTGCAAATATATTTATGTTTTTTCCACATTTCTTGCCTTCTCATCTGATCCTTCACCTTATATTCTTTCTTTTGTTTTTTGGCACATTCAGTTGCTGCCTGATTTTTATCTACTTCTGGTTTGATTTCCATTCCTGCTTGACGTTGATACGCTTCTGCTAAATTAAGTAGAGAAGTCATCTTAGATTATTCTCCTCATGTTTCAAAACTTTGACTACACTTGGATCTTGTGAGGTCAATAGATATGTGTGGAGTCCCATGATTACAGATCTATACATGTAATCAATTTCAAGGAGGCCCATCCCTCCTTCGGAACCGTGAATATATAATCTTTTTATAAATCATTTGGTGAGCATGAAGCATCCTTCTTATTTTAATATCAAATCTATCCAACATTTTTTGGGGCCAGTCAATCACTCCAAAACTGTACGTTTGGATAGGAAGAGCAAATTGATTTATAGCTTGGATCTTGCTCCTAGATGTCAGTGCTGTTCTCAGTATTAATTAAGTCTTCAAAAGTATTCCTCACTGAGTTTTGTTCGCATTTCTTCATGTTTTATTGCTGATCCTTCATCAGTAACCAAGTATTTATACACTCCCTCTTGTTTGAGTTCTTTTATATCACATTCTTGTCCCAAATAGATGTTTTCCTGGTGCTGCAGTTTTCCTGCTTTAAAGGTTGCTTTTGCACATTTATCAAGACCAAATGACATTCTAATATCATCTGAAAAAGTTTTGACAACCTGCAGCTGTGCTTTCAGTTCCTCATTTGATGAACTATACAGTTTTTAAATCAGCGACAAAGAGAAGATGTGAAGTAATTAGACTTTGTTGTTTTCTAGGAGCCAAATTGTAGCCATGGACTAAGCTGTTAAGTAACAGCTTAATGGATTAATGGCAAGGCAAAATAGCAACAGTGACAGACAGTCACCCTGGAATATCCCCCTTGAATTTGTATCCCTGGGATAATAATTTGTCCTTTATCATGGCTTAATTGCAAAGTGGTCTGCCATTGTTTCACGGTTACTGTAATGTAGTTAATCAGTGTAGGATGTATCTTATATATTATTAAGCACTCTTTTATCCATCAATGTGGGTGGGATACTATCAAATGCTTTTTAGTAAACATTTTATTCCAGTGTGATCACTACTATGGCTGATTTGTAAAGAAAGGTATATGTACCAAGGAACTACAAGCTGAAGCACATTACTCTTGGCCACTATATTTCAGTGACTTCTTCACAATCAGAGGTGGTGTACACTCTCAGAAGAGGCACAATTCACTTGGTAAGCATGCATATGAAAGAAGCTGAAGTTAGTGCCATATTTTAGAAACACAGTAAAGACGCAACCTGTGATTTGGCTTTCAAACCATTACTTTATCATAATTTTGGTCTTCCTAATGCAAATGTCTGTACATTCAGTTCTCAGTGACAATGTAAATTTTTACTTTTTCTCACAGTGGGCAAATATATTTTGCTCTTATAACATAATAGCTAAAAATGCTATTTGCTGGCTCCTGAGAGTGATGCTTTCCAGAATCTGAAATGCTGTTACAAAGGGGAAAAAAGCAGCATTCAGAAGTTCAACATGCAATTGTTCTATTACCAATGTATTTAAAAGCACATCCTAAGTATGGTTTATAACTATATATCCAGACTTGTTATCCAAAAGATTTGCCAAAAAATATTAGATATATCCTGTATTAGTAGTCCCCACCAGTGAGGACTACATGGCTTTAGAACTTGCCACACTGTAAAACTGCTTATTTATACTCATTTTTTATTAGGTATGAGCATACTACTTCTGCTCATGGTGGTGCTGTGCAATCAATGTCCAAAATATGAGTTTATAGTCTTATCATTATGTTAAAACTAAACAAACAGAATCATATATATATCACCAGAAGTGAATCTTTCAGTTCTCTTTAAGAGTAAAAAACAAAACATCTATCAAAAACACATAGGTGCACACACACACACACACACACACACACACACACACACACACACACACACACACACACACACACACACACACACACACACACACACACACACACACACACACACACACACACACACACACACACACACACACGCACACACAACACACGCACGCACACACGCACGCACGCACACACACACATTTATATAGTGTTGGTGCAATTTTAAACCTAAAAGAGTATGTATTTGTGTATCAAAGTGATTTCTGTTCTTTTCATAAGATGAAGTGTGAAAAATGCTAAAAACGTATTTGTTTTCATTAAAATGTAAGATGCAGCTGTTCCTTTGTCTTTGAGGGTAGAAGTTCAATCTAAGGGTGGTTTATAGATAATTGTGTCAGTAACATTCTCTAAAATTTTAAGAAACAAACACTAGACTTGCTTGGAGATAAGCAGCCACTACAAACAGCAAAAGTAGCCTAAAATAGGCAGTTTTCTGTACGTAGTCCTTCTGAAAATTCATAATAGTTCAGATGTTAATATCAAAGTACGATTCTTGCTAGCTGGATTACTGATAGCTCAGTGTTAATAATGTAATGCATTGTTAATGCTGTATTTTAACATGTGTAACTGAATCTGTAAAAAGTATTGTTATGTTTTACTCTTACGTTTGCTCACTACTGATGCTTTCTCCCCAGGCCACCCACTGAAAATGGGTTTTGCTCAGACAGACTATTCTGGTTAATAAATGGAAATAAACATATACATAAAAATGTACTTAATACATATATGTATATATATATATATATATATATATATATATATATATATACATATATACAAATATATATCTACATATTTGTCACGAATAGGGAATTTTTTCCTACTAGATACACAGTTTCTTGAATTCCTGCATTTCATTTTGAAAGCCTAGTAACAGGAATGAGATACAAGATAATATGCTTCTACTAGAAGAAAGTGAACACAGTGGCATCATTTGTAGGAATATTATAAACTAGCAGTAATGGCAGTAACTAACCTTTCATTGCTGTTAATTGTCATACTTGTTAATTTACCTCCAGTAATACCTACATGCAAAGCTCTGTACTGCTAATCTTGGTGTTACATTGCCAGTCATATAGTGGACAAATAGTTTCCGCTTTTTACTCCAATAAGAGCAGTAGTGCTTGCTACCTCTTCATGTGTCCCACAGCAAACACTGACTGAAACCAGTAGAGTGGTCACTGTGGCTTTCCATTGCTCTTGTTTTGCTACAGTAAGCTTATTACTTAATGGTTGTCTACTAATATTCTTGCTTTGGCCAAAGTCTATGTAGCACATATAATCAGTAATATTAATTAGTCCAGTTTATTTTATTATGACAGTGGCATGTTTAGCCAAAGGACTGGTCTGAGTGCAGCATGATCTAAGCAGAGCTTTAACAGATGCTGTCTTGAAGGGTGACAGCAGTGGCATTTTTCTTTTTACTATATGGCTTAGCAGACGCTGACTGTTCTTTGTACAGTTATCATGGTATATGATTATGTAGACTAACAAGGTACATATTTGCTGCTTGCAGTAATGTCAATGATGTCAGTGCCTGATCCATCAGAGATGTGGTTCTAGTACACCAGTCACTTGCAGTACACTGCTGGACCTTGTATTTTCTTTTGGATTTTTGGAGAAAAGCCAGACAGGGTCACCCTCTCTGACCCATCTTTCTGATGTTGGATTATGTACTGTGTGACTGCAGTCTCCAGCAATATATGGATGGCTGCCTCCCATAAGGGTATGGCCTGCTTCTTGTCTGGCCAAAGCACGGCTGACACTATGTCCCACTGCAGAAGCAGGATTGTATACTGGTGTTGGTATGAAGAGTAGGGTGGGATTCATGTCATGTTAGTATATAGCTTAGCAGACACTGGTTGTTCAGACTGGGCTTACTGAGTCTGTGTTGCTGTTGACAGTTGTATCAGCCACTTGATATTAGGCACATGTCTACCAATGTTCAAGTTACTGCTTGATCCTGGCTGACAGTTGTATCAGCCATGTGATACTCAGAACATGTCTACCAATGTCCATGTTACTGCTTGATCTTGGTGCACGAGTCAGCTGAAGTACTTTTGTGGGTGTGTGAAAGGAGGTAGAGGCACAGTTAAGGTGGTGCAAAGGGGCAGCTGTCATGAGCATGAGGTTTTAGGGGGTCATGATTGGTAGCTGCCAATAAGTCAGTAGTGCAGTACTGGCATCCAAAAATGAACTCCAAACTTGCATTTTTTGTGGTCAGTGCTGAAACCCTTTGGCACTTTATGTATGGTATTTAGCTGCAGCAAGCTACTTCTGCTAGTTACATTTGCAGCAAGTGGTTTGCTATAGTTTTAAAAGGAGAAAGAGCTTTTTTGGGAGAGGTCCTCAACTTAAAGATGGAAGGACACCATATCAGGGAATGGCAAACAGTACCTTAATAGTTAGCTATGGCTCTGGAAGGGGACTTAAAAGTGGAAGCAAAACTGAAAACATTTACAGTGTACAAACAGTGCTGCATATTAATGCTGATGTGTAGGATAAGGATTGCCCTCACATCCTGTTACTATATGGCCTACAAGTGTGTACATTCAGCGCTCACTGTGACCTTTTGTTGCTACTGACTGCTATAACAAAGTTCATATTGGAGGCAGCCCACTAATGACTGCACACTCAGTGTGCAGTTATGAACTTAATACGATCCATATGGGATGGGCACACACAAAGACTATAATTTATTTCTAGCAAGCAATGAATATGTGCTAAAAAGTTTATATTTGCCCTATTAACTTGAAAATGATGTATACTATTGACTACTGACAGTATCACATTCATAGTTCCATAATGGTCAATTACTTGTCAGTGTTTACTGCTACTGGAGTTGTACAGTTACAGAGATATACATTTTAATAACGAAATACTTCTATATATATATTTGCATAAATTCATAAGGTGGTATAGAAATTTGTATTCAAAGCTGTACTGCATTGCTAAGGAGGCTGGACAAAGAATAGAGATCACATTTATCCAGGTGAGTAAGTTCTGCCATAAGATATTTGCACTTATTTTGCAAAGATTAAAGAACTATGAATAGCATAAGTGGATTACAGTAAAAATGCAATGTCCATTCGGAAGTATTTTGAAACATCACTTCATATTCTCAGTCAACACATAGGTCAGGAATGGCTCCTGGTATAAACGGGGTGATTGTTAAGGGAGATATTGTTAGTATTGTTATGCACATGTATGAATATTTGCAACATTTTAATATTTCTGTTAACTTGTCACTGTGGGAATAGTAAAAAAACAACAGTGGAAGACAACCACATGCAAATTGTTTAGTTACAGGGCGTCACTTTTTCCCCTTGATTAGAAATAAATAGGTTTTCTAAAGGGCTTAGCTCTATCAAGATTATACCTGAACTGCTTATGCACGACCAGAGTATGCAGAATTATTTTTCCCTGTTTTTTACATTCTGGGTAGAGAACTGGAAGATTGGCGGCTTGAATCAAAGAAAACTATGAAACCACTTTGGGCATAAATGAGAGGTTTGATCTTAAAGAGACCTTATGCCTGTAGAAAATCTGATAGGGTTCACCCACCATGATAGCTTGCAACTCAGATACTCTCCTTGCAGATGTCATAGCAATAAGTACAGTTTCTCAAGACAAGAAACTTAAGTCAGCTTGACAAGCAGGAGCAAAAGGTGACAGTAGTCAATTCCTCAAGCACTGAGTTGAGATCATTGATAATGCGTTTACGAGGAGGTCTAAGGTGTAAAATTCCCTTCAGAATCTGTTTTCCAACAAACGGAGAAGAAACAGGTGATCCAAAGGGGAGATATGCTGAAATGGCTGCAAGATGAACCTTCACAGAGGAATAAGAGAGGCCAGAGGAAAGTAACTTGCAAAAATATTTGAGCACTTGGGGTATAAAATCCTTGATGGATCCAGGGTTATCAGTTAGGCACCAACTAGAAAATCACTTCCACTTACCAGTTTAGTACCTGCTACAAATCCTCATGAAATAAGTGCCTAAAAGGTATTTGAATTGAATTATCTAGGCAGTCAGTTAAAGTTGATTGATATTGGATTGTATAAACTCCCCCTTATCTTGTGTGAGCAGATCCGATCTGTGAGGAAGCGTGTGGTACTTGCCCTTGGCCAATTCCATAAGAAGGGAGAACCAATGCTGCTTTGGCCAAAAGAGGGTCACCACAATGTTTTTGGGGTATCCCTTTGATTGTTCAGAACTACTCTGGATATCAGTGGAAAGGGTGGAAACATAAAGTAATATTCCCTTCCAAGGGAATGAAAATGCATCTATTTTCCAGGCTTGCCTGCAAGCAGCCTTAGAACAAAACTTGCTTAGTTTTCTATTTTTTAAAGGAGGTGAACAGATCTGCTTGAGGCATTCTCCACAACTGGTTCAATTCCCAGAAGACCCCCCCCCCCCTTCACTTTCCATTCATGGGAGTTTGTTCTGGTCCTGCTCAGCTTGTCTGCCACTTTTTTTTGCTCTGATAGAATGTAAAATGCTTGGAGTTTAAGGAATGCTGAAGAGCTAACCCATAGGCTATCACTGGCAGCCTGCATAGGGCGAACAACTTTGTACCTCCCTGCTTGTTTATATACCACATGACTGTAATATTATCTGTAATCACTTTGAAGAGGTCCTGAGGACCACAGCTGATGGAGAAACTTCAAGACATGGTTTACAATCAACATCTTTTGTGTTTTGGTCAGTTTGAAGGATCCCACAGGCCTTATATCTCTGCTCCTGTGGAAACTGCTCTCCAAACCATATCTGACACATCTGTTGTTAAAGATTTCTTTAGGGTCTGAGGAAATTTGTTGTCTCTACCAATACAGTTCTCTTTTTATAAAGCCCAAAACTAAAATTTGATACTCCAGAGAATGTAAACAGCAGGTCTATGTGTTTTTCTTTTTTTTAGAAACCACTGTATCGATCTCATGTATAATGTGGATAGACGTATCATGAGAATCATAAAAGCCTTTAACCTTAGAATCCTAAGAAATTCTCTTGCGGAAGTCTAAGACTGACTTCAGAAGCTCAGGGAAAAATTCCAGATAAAACTCCACCTTCGCTTGTGTTAAAAAGACCCGTTGAAGATAAGAAATCTATAAGGCATCCCAGAAGTTCAATCGTGAGACAGAGTCAAGAATGATTTTGCAATATTTATCTGGAAGCCTCAGTTGGTCAGAAAAGACATAATCCATGTTAATGACTCTTGACATCTGTATAAAGACTCAGCAAAGATAAACAAGTTGTTTAAATAAGGAAACATATAATGAAATTTAGTCTGTAATAAGCTGTGACTAGGGCCAGGCATTTTGTGAATATCCTCGAGCTGTAGAATAAACCAAAGGATAATGCAGAGAACTGATAATGTGACCCCGAAACAGAGAACATTAGAAATCTCCTGAAGCTTATGGTTATAGGAATATGGTAGTAAGCATCTTTTAGTTCTAGAGTTACCAAGTAACTCATGGGAAGAAAGAGGGGTAACAGGTTCTGTAAGGTCAACATTTTGAATGTTGGAAATTTCACATACAGATTTAGAAATGAAAGATCTAGTGCTGCTGGTTTCCAGGAGGCCTCATTCTTTGGTACCAGAAACATTCTAGAAGTCTTTGCCCCTCTGACATAAAGGCACTGGTTCTATGACTCCTTTGGTGTGTAAATACTGAAGAACCTGAATACAAAATTTTGTTTGATTTAGAGAGTGAGAAGGTATTCCTCTAAAAAGAGTTTTTTGTACCCAGTGCCATTGGTACCCCTCCAGCACCAGTGCACCACTTTTAACACCCAGGAGTTCAAAACAATCTTTTGCCAAAGAGGATGGTTGAGGGCCAGTTTTAGAGATAGATTTCAAGAGATATTAGCTAGAGGAGAGGAAAGAGGGTAAGGAATACTGACAGAGTCACTCTGTACTGTTGGTTTGTCCCTCTTTTCTAAGAAGACCCTTCTTTATTGTTGTGGGTACTCACTAGCCATCTTTTTTTTTAATTTTGTTTGCCAGAAAAAGACTGGTTTTCTTTATTTGGCTTTTTATGTAAGAAAGAGACCTGAAAGATTTGTTTTGAGGTATATGAAAAATCTTAGAAACATCCTGAATCAATTTCCCTCTTTCATCATATTGTTCAAAAATCTGGGTAGCAGAAGAGCCAGACAACATTAAATCCAAGATTTCAGACTTTACTTCAGCAGCAAACTTTTGGTTATGTACTCCAGCATAATTTTTTAACACTGCAGCAGTAGCAGTGGCCATAGACACAGTACCCACACAGTCATACACAATATTCAGAGCATGTCTGGATACCTTAGAGAGGGTTGAAACAGTTTAGTTGAAAAAAGAGCTTTCTTCTATAGGAAGAAAGGAAGCCAATTCCTTCACTGTCCATGTGACAAAGCACAAATTTCCACATACATACCTTGTAATTCAGAATCATGAAGGCTAAAGTGGAAGAATAAAACATTCTCTTACCTATAGAGTCCAACACTTTACCTTATTTCTCACCAGGGGAAGGGTTCGTATTGAGGACTGGCCTGTTACCAGCATGAGAAGCAGTTCAAATGGTAGCTTGGTCAAATCTAAGGTGAAAGAAAAACATTTATAAGCCAGAAGTACCTTATACAGTTCATCTGCTTTTTTAGGGACTGACGTCTAGGTATTAAGATGAGTACAGGCAGCATTCAACACATCCTTCAGGGTATATAGCCCACTGGAGATGAGTGAGGTATAGTTATTTGTAACATATCATAATACCAGCTCACTTTGGGTGAACATCTATTTGTTCCCATAAAAATGCCTCATTCATCTTTACAATGGTCTGATTAAATGAAAATTCCTCCATAGGGGGATAATAATTACATTTTTCTCTTACAATCAGAGAGTTGGGTTTAAGAATCTGCAGGAGAAGAAGCCCTATGTCTAATAAAGTCAGAATAATTAGACCCTGTTTAGAAATAACTTTAGAAAGGATGCCCACCTGTAAAGGCTTCAGTATACCAGGATTTATTGCCTGTAATGCCTGTCCAGCCAAGATAAGGAACTCATCTTTTTAATAACAATAACGTCATCAGAAGAACAATGTTTAATTTTTTTTTTTGTTTTTTCTTAATAAGAATTCCAGCAGAAGAGGTCTCACTTCAAAGAGAAACGTCTGCCAGGTTTAATGGTTTCTTGCCACAGCTACCCCAAGAAAAATCTCAAGTGTCTCCCAAACCTAGAGAAGAAGGGTCTCCGATGTCTATATCAAACAGAACAACAGCCAAAGAAGACATGGCAGACCCCGGTTCATACTGGCTGAAAGGACTACAATACAGGAAGCCAGACAGGTAAGTGAGTGGTCTGAGGAACAATAATGGCTACTGCAGGTTCACCCATTACTGACTGAGGCATAGACTGAGTCTGTAGCAATGACAAGGACTCCTGGTCATTTTTTTTTTCTTTCTAGGTACTATGGGAGAAGAACCAGCTGGCCTGGAGTGAGCATATATGCTGTAACCAGGAAGAAGCACCAAAAGTGATAAGTGTTGCTGGACTGAGTTGGTTGGAAGGTAAGTTGCCACTGAGTGTTCACACGCAGCATACTTATACTCACAAAATTTTTCCCAGTCTCCTTACTTAGAAAAAAATAAAAGTAAAACAGAATTCCCCTAACACTATTAATCAAACACTTGCATATCCACTCTGACAGAAATCAATATGATGGGTAAGCTGTCTCGAAGTGACCATAAGCAATACACTAACATTCCCACGCATTAATCCATAAACTTTTCTGTTCACAAAATTCAAGGTTTACACAAGTAGTACATAAATCGTCATAAAATTATCTCCAAATACATCAGTAGACAGAAGCAACTAAAAATTGTGGTCCCAGACAGAAACTACTGGGTTTCATAAAGGGAAAT
The DNA here is from genome assembly GCF_019279795.1 of Protopterus annectens. NCBI lineage: Eukaryota > Metazoa > Chordata > Ceratodontiformes > Protopteridae > Protopterus > Protopterus annectens. The sequence continues at coordinate 1,329,105,433 of NC_056741.1, read as the reverse complement.
TACCATTTTTAGACCAAAAAAAAAAAAAACATAGATATAGATATATGTATATATATATATATATATATATATATATATATATATATATATATATGTATATATATATATATATATATATATATATATATATATATATGGGTCCCCTTTGGTAGATCGAACTTTTAAATGTTCAAAGACGATATGGCCGAGACCATAACTTCGGACATTTACAAGTCTGAATGGACTGAATGGAGATCCACGTACAGTGCGGAATGGGAAGATTTCCCATTTCCGCAATGTAGTGCGATCTCGGAGTTGGTATATTTAAGTAAGGGGGGTGTGGGGGGTGCAGGGGAGTGTAGCCCCCTGCTACAGCAGTTTAATTTTGTTTTTTTTTTTTGCTTTTTCTTTTTTTCCTTCAGTGTTCGAACTATATTACAAGTTCGAACATATGGTCTCGGCCATACTTGGTTCGAACTTGTAATATGTTCAATCTACTGAAGTATCTCTCTCTCTCTCTATATATATATATATATATATATATACATATATATATATATATATATATATATATATTTATATATATATATATATATTTATTTATTTATTTATTTGTTTGTTTTTTTAAAGGGGAATAATTTCTGAATAAAGGGATTCCCCAATGGGGTCTTATCTGCCAGCCACAAAGCTCTTAGCTTATTGCTACTCCTGTGAGATGCTTCTTCTCAAGATGCCATGAAAGTACTGAAGAAAGCTTCACTCTGACTGCTGATTTCCCTCATTGTGATTAGCTAATCAACAGTCAGAGAGAAGTAGTGGGGGAAGCCAGAGCTTTCTGAAGCTGGCTGGTTGTTGTTTCCTACACAGAATACAACCCACATAGCCTATAACTTTTTGGATGTATAAAGACTGAAGCAGGGAGTCATAGGCTTCATGAGCTGTTTCCTACCTAGGAAGAAACAGTAGTGAGAATGATGACCATGCAGTATTTTATAGGCTAAGTCAGCAGACAGGTGAAGAATGGCTCCTGAGCCAAATGGGATGTCTAGTAAGTCAGAAAGTGTAACATTTTCATGACAAATTAGGAATACATGCCATTTTAATACTTCTTTTTATAACCTCACCTAGAATGAATATATGTGGTATAAATATATATATATATATATATATATATATATATATATATATATATATATATATATATATATATACATACATGCATATATATATATATATATATATATATATATATATATATATATACACACACATACACACATATATATATATATATATATATATATATATATATATATATCAGTATTCTGTCTCTTAGACACTAATACATCTGCCCCCTCTCTCTACACCTGTCCAAAAAAACCACCCACAGCTCTTAAGTTTTAGTCCAGTGCCTACTTTGTTCATAAGGAAGTTGATCCTTCTAAAAACTACTTCTGCAGCTGTAGACCAGCTACCTAGCTACCTAAAATGGCCCCAGAAGTCATAGCCTTCCCTGTTTCCATTATAATTAATAGGCGCATAGCAGAAAAATCGTCCCATCACTGTGGAAAAAATCCTTCATCATACCACTGCACAAAGGTGGCACATCTACAGAGTTTAATAACTACAGACCAATAGCAATTCTCTCCCCGTCTCCAACATATGCAATTGATTCAATACCTAACCTCAAATAACCTGCTGTCAGAAACACAACATGGCTTTAGGCCCCGGCATAGCACCACTACTGCTCTACTACATTTTACCAATATAGTAAACCAACACAGAAACAATGGTTGGCTTGTGTCCACCATGTTCTTAGACTTGTCAAAGGCATCTGATACTGTCTCATACCAGCAACTGCTTGTTTGACTCTCCTCAATAGGACTTTCAAAATACTCCCTGTTGTGGTTTCTTAGTTACCTATCTGGAAGGCAACAAGCTGTTAAATGGCAACAAACCTACTCATCCTTTTAACCAGTTACTACAGGTGTCCCTCGGGACTCTATCCTGGGTCTTCTCCTATTTAATATATTTATAACCTCCTTAATAACCTCCACACCTCCACTCAACACGCTACTTTAGTTCAGTATGCAGATGACTCAACATTAATATGTGTGGCCTCAACAATAAATAAGCACCAAGACATTACCCAAAAATCTTTTTCCTCTGTAGAAACCTGGCTGAAAGAATCAGACCTCCTACGCAACCACAAGAAAACTAAGTTAATGCTGTTTACCTCAAAAAGTTGCCAAAATCAAAAGCAATTTTTTACCATGAAGTCAGCAAATAATACAGTCCTTGAGACTGTAACTCACAATTTCGTAAAGGGGAAATTGTGTTACAGTTTCAATGACAGTATTATTTGCTGCCTTTATGGCAGAAATATGCTATAAATTGAAAGCAAGAAAGCAGAAAAATAAAACAGTAAACATACTGCATAAAGACACACATTTGGAATTTTTTCCTGAAGATTCAGGAAGTTTCTAAGATTTTTCATATACTGCAATACAAATCTTACAGGTCTATTTCATATATAATTGATTTTTTTACCATAAAGTCAGCAAATAATACTGTCATTAAAACTGTAACTCATAATAAACTTCTAGGCATTATAATAGATGACAGTTTCAAATATGACCAGCACATAAATCTACTCACCAGAAACTAGGCTCCTCTCCCTTTTTCTCCAAATCTTTAGTTTTTTTAATACCATGATGGGAGTGGACCCCATCCCTAAGCCAAAGTATGATTAAAGTTCATGAAATTAGTATTGTTTCAATCTTTGTCAGCCAGAAGTGCTCTTTGCAGCATCCAGAATGTGCCCAATAATAACTCCTTCTGCAATTCTTACAGAGTTAACATATATCGGTAACATATCTAAATATGACTGTAGATTCTTTTTTATAAGACCAGTTGCTCCTACTTCTATTGAACTGTCTGGGTATCTTTCTTCCACATTGCTCTCATTTCTGCAAATCCTGATATTTTGTGATTGTGTGTCTCTCTGTATGCAAGACACTCTAGTCACTGGGTGTAGCAATTTCAATAATCAATGCTACTTGTGTCTTCTTTTCATGGACCACTTTTCTCATATTTATCTTTTGAACTGTTGGTAATGGGAGATCTCACGTGATGTAGACTTTAAAGGATCAATGGATTCCTTACAGATACTGCAAGAAAACTCTAGCCACCACCTTTTTATTGCCAGCTCTCTTATGTGCTGCTCCTATCCTAACAAACTTAAACAGTACTCAAGGAAATAAACAAGCCCTCTGCTACAATAAAGTAGCTAAATTATCCACCAGTCCCTATCATAGGACCCACCATTGTCACAGCTTAAAGCAATTAAACTGGCTTAGACTGCATAACTAACTACAACACACAAAATTCATCCAGAAAAATGCCCTGTACTACATGACTTATTATAGACCTACTGCTACATAACCTATTACTGACCTACTGTCTAGTTAGGGACCTCCGCTCTAGTGACAAATTCTTATTACTTACAGATAAGTCAAATAATGTTGCAGGAGACTCGCTCCACTTCCAATAAATTGCTAAACTATGAAATAGTTATCCCCACACAAATAAAACTCTTTGACAAACTCAGTAGTTTTAAACCACTGCTTAAACATCTTAACCAATCCTGGTGCTGACAAGCTCATCTCAAGGTTGAGACTGTGTGTTCACTGTACAATACTCTCCAAATACTCTCCTTAAACAGAAAATGACAAAACATTTTTATACATAACTGCTGCCTATACAATCCATTAAGTTGCATGTGGGCCTTTTCTTTAGTAACTTCCACTTCTGTAAAATCTTAGAATGTTAAAATGTAACTACTGTTTGTGTATAAATGTAAATAAATTTAACTACTCTGTGTTTGACTGGAACTTAGTATAATGCAATCTCAGCAAACAGAGCTTTTATCCCCGAGCCTCCGCTGAAAATGGGTATTACCCAGTCGGATTTTCCTGGCAAACAAAGGCAATTAAATAAATAAATAAATAAATAAATATGGTGCATAATGTTGGAATGTTCTCTTTATCTGCTCTCTAGCTAGCACTACCTTGCACAACACTGACATTTTTCAGCCACAGCCCAGGTATCATAATCACAATGTATATATAGTTAATAAGTACACAGTGAAAAATACAATAGACTGCAGACAAAACAGTAGAAATATGCTATAAATTGGAAGCAAGAAGGCACTAAACAAAACAATGGACAGATTGCATAAAGACACACATTTGGAAATTTTTTCAAAAAGCATTGTAAAATTTGAATTATATACAGACATGAGTTTGGAATTCTTTTCAAAAGCCTTTTAAAATTTGAATTATATACACACATGAGTTTAGAATTCTTTCCAAATGAACTGTAAGATTGGAATGTGTAAAATGGAAGTATTGTGGAGCAGTGTTTCACATGTCCAGTCAGCTCACAGATCAGGAATGTCTCTTGACCCAAGCAGAAATTCAGTACCCGAAATGTGATTTGTTTTCCCCTGCAACATTATCAATATTCCATATGTTAATATTTGTGTTAATAACTTAAACCAGAAGGAGT